>NW_028325229.1:671049-838812 GCF_987193195.1 Phasianus colchicus | reverse complement strand
TGGTGTATGTGGGAGAAAAGGCCATTGTGATGGGAGTCAGTGTGATCTTGAGGAGTGGAAAGCAGTATTCTTGAGATGAAACGTGAGGTATTTCTAAGAGTCCTGGTATTTCTGGGAGAAAATGTCTTGTTTTGGAGAGCCAAAGTCCCATTTTGGGGGCAGAAGCTGGTATTTCTGTGACACTGCCATCTTGATGGGGGTAAGTGTGATCTTGAGGAGTGTAAAGCAGCATTTTGGTTAGAAAATGGGAGCTCTTCCTAAGAGCAGTGCTATTTCTGGGAGAAAAGGAGCTCTACTGGGCATAAAAATGGTGTATCTGTGATAAAATGCCACATTTCTGAAAGAAACTGTCCTCTTGCGGAGTGTAATGCTGTATGTTCCGGAGGAAATGGGAAATATTCAGCAGAGTCCTGGTATTTCTGGGAGAAGAGGTCTGATGTGGGGGGGGGAAGGTGATGTATCTGTGAGAAAGCTGGTGTTTCTGGGAGAAAATGCCAGGTATTGGTGAGGAAACAGATGCTAGAGAGGGAAAAGGCCATCCCTTTGGGAGAGAAGTGGTATTTCTGGGAGAAAATGCCCCAAATCGGGGAGTAAGTGTCATCCTGAGGCGTGTCATGGAGTAGATTTGGGAGGAAATGGAGGTGTTTCACAGAGTAGCGGCACTTCTGGGAGAAAATGTCCTCAGTGGGAAAGACAATGTCCTCTTGAGGGAAGAAAACAGGTCTTTCTTACAGCAAATGTCATCCAATTGGGAGAAAATCTCCTCTCTTGGGGAGAAAAGTGGTCTTTCTGAGAGAAGGTGTCCTCTTCTTGGCTGCAAGTGTCCCATTTGGCATTGTCATGGAGGCTTTTTGGGGAGAAAGCGTGTGGCAGTTGTAAGAGAAGGGGTATTTCTGGGAGCAAATCTCCTCTTTTTGGAAGAGAAGGTGAAATTTCCAAGGGAAAAGTGGCATTTCTGGGAGGAAATGACATAGCTGGGGGAGAAAAGTGGGAACCGGTGGGAAAGAAGATCTTGTACTGGAGAGCAACGGTGGTCTTTTTGGTGTGCCAAGTGGTCTCTTGGGGAGACAACGTGGTAAATAGGGGAGACAATGTCCTCTGGAGGAGTGTCAAGTAGTATTTGGGAGAGCAAACGTCAGGTATTTCTCGGAAACCGGCTGTTTCTGGGAGATAGTAGCAGACTTGGTTGGAAAATGACAGGTGTTTGTGAGAAAGCTGGTATTTTGGGGAAAAAAGGCCGTTTTTTAAAGAATAAGCTGGCATTTCTGGGAGAATATGTCCCATCTTTGGGAGAAAACGGGTGTATGTGGGAGAAAATGTCGTGTATTTGGGAGAAAGCTGGTGTATGTGGGAGAAAAGGCCATTGTGATGGGAGTCAGTGTGATCTTGAGGAGTGGAAAGCAGTATTCTTGAGATGAAACGTGAGGTATTTCTAAGAGTCCTGGTATTTCTGGGAGAAAATGTCTTGTTTTGGAGAGCCAAAGTCCCATTTTGGGGGCAGAAGCTGGTATTTCTGTGACACTGCCATCTTGATGGGGGTAAGTGTGATCTTGAGGAGTGTAAAGCAGCATTTTGGTTAGAAAATGGGAGCTCTTCCTAAGAGCAGTGCTATTTCTGGGAGAAAAGGAGCTCTACTGGGCATAAAAATGGTGTATCTGTGATAAAATGCCACATTTCTGAAAGAAACTGTCCTCTTGCGGAGTGTAATGCTGTATGTTCCGGAGGAAATGGGAAATATTCAGCAGAGTCCTGGTATTTCTGGGAGAAGAGGTCTGATGTGGGGGGGGGAAGGTGATGTATCTGTGAGAAAGCTGGTGTTTCTGGGAGAAAATGCCAGGTATTGGTGAGGAAACAGATGCTAGAGAGGGAAAAGGCCATCCCTTTGGGAGAGAAGTGGTATTTCTGGGAGAAAATGCCCCAAATCGGGGAGTAAGTGTCATCCTGAGGCGTGTCATGGAGTAGATTTGGGAGGAAATGGAGGTGTTTTCACAGAGTAGCGGCACTTCTGGGAGAAAATGTCCTCAGTGGGAAAGACAATGTCCTCTTGAGGGAAGAAAACAGGTCTTTCTTACAGCAAATGTCATCCAATTGGGAGAAAATCTCCTCTCTTGGGGAGAAAAGTGGTCTTTCTGAGAGAAGGTGTCCTCTTCTTGGCTGCAAGTGTCCCATTTGGCATTGTCATGGAGGCTTTTTGGGGAGAAAGCGTGTGGCAGTTGTAAGAGAAGGGGTATTTCTGGGAGCAAATCTCCTCTTTTTGGAAGAGAAGGTGAAATTTCCAAGGGAAAAGTGGCATTTCTGGGAGGAAATGACATAGCTGGGGGAGAAAAGTGGGAACCGGTGGGAAAGAAGATCTTGTACTGGAGAGCAACGGTGGTCTTTTTGGTGTGCCAAGTGGTCTCTTGGGGAGACAACGTGGTAAATAGGGGAGACAATGTCCTCTGGAGGAGTGTCAAGTAGTATTTGGGAGAGCAAACGTCAGGTATTTCTCGGAAACCGGCTGTTTCTGGGAGAGAGTAGCAGACTTGGTTGGAAAATGACAGGTGTTTGTGAGAAAGCTGGTATTTTGGGGAAAAAAGGCCGTTTTTTAAAGAATAAGCTGGCATTTCTGGGAGAATATGTCCCATCTTTGGGAGAAAACGGGTGTATGTGGGAGAAAATGTCGTGTATTTGGGAGAAAGCTGGTGTATGTGGGAGAAAAGGCCATTGTGATGGGAGTCAGTGTGATCTTGAGGAGTGGAAAGCAGTATTCTTGAGATGAAACGTGAGGTATTTCTAAGAGTCCTGGTATTTCTGGGAGAAAATGTCTTGTTTTGGAGAGCCAAAGTCCCATTTTGGGGGCAGAAGCTGGTATTTCTGTGACACTGCCATCTTGATGGGGGTAAGTGTGATCTTGAGGAGTGTAAAGCAGCATTTTGGTTAGAAAATGGGAGCTCTTCCTAAGAGCAGTGCTATTTCTGGGAGAAAAGGAGCTCTACTGGGCATAAAAATGGTGTATCTGTGATAAAATGCCACATTTCTGAAAGAAACTGTCCTCTTGCGGAGTGTAATGCTGTATGTTCCGGAGGAAATGGGAAATATTCAGCAGAGTCCTGGTATTTCTGGGAGAAGAGGTCTGATGTGGGGGGGGGAAGGTGATGTATCTGTGAGAAAGCTGGTGTTTCTGGGAGAAAATGCCAGGTATTGGTGAGGAAACAGATGCTAGAGAGGGAAAAGGCCATCCCTTTGGGAGAGAAGTGGTATTTCTGGGAGAAAATGCCCCAAATCGGGGAGTAAGTGTCATCCTGAGGCGTGTCATGGAGTAGATTTGGGAGGAAATGGAGGTGTTTCACAGAGTAGCGGCACTTCTGGGAGAAAATGTCCTCAGTGGGAAAGACAATGTCCTCTTGAGGGAAGAAAACAGGTCTTTCTTACAGCAAATGTCATCCAATTGGGAGAAAATCTCCTCTCTTGGGGAGAAAAGTGGTCTTTCTGAGAGAAGGTGTCCTCTTCTTGGCTGCAAGTGTCCCATTTGGCATTGTCATGGAGGCTTTTTGGGGAGAAAGCGTGTGGCAGTTGTAAGAGAAGGGGTATTTCTGGGAGCAAATCTCCTCTTTTTGGAAGAGAAGGTGAAATTTCCAAGGGAAAAGTGGCATTTCTGGGAGGAAATGACATAGCTGGGGGAGAAAAGTGGGAACCGGTGGGAAAGAAGATCTTGTACTGGAGAGCAACGGTGGTCTTTTTGGTGTGCCAAGTGGTCTCTTGGGGAGACAACGTGGTAAATAGGGGAGACAATGTCCTCTGGAGGAGTGTCAAGTAGTATTTGGGAGAGCAAACGTCAGGTATTTCTCGGAAACCGGCTGTTTCTGGGAGATAGTAGCAGACTTGGTTGGAAAATGACAGGTGTTTGTGAGAAAGCTGGTATTTTGGGGAAAAAAGGCCGTTTTTTAAAGAATAAGCTGGCATTTCTGGGAGAATATGTCCCATCTTTGGGAGAAAACGGGTGTATGTGGGAGAAAATGTCGTGTTATTTGGGAGAAAGCTGGTGTATGTGGGAGAAAAGGCCATTGTGATGGGAGTCAGTGTGATCTTGAGGAGTGGAAAGCAGTATTCTTGAGATGAAACGTGAGGTATTTCTAAGAGTCCTGGTATTTCTGGGAGAAAATGTCTTGTTTTGGAGAGCCAAAGTCCCATTTTGGGGGCAGAAGCTGGTATTTCTGTGACACTGCCATCTTGATGGGGGTAAGTGTGATCTTGAGGAGTGTAAAGCAGCATTTTGGTTAGAAAATGGGAGCTCTTCCTAAGAGCAGTGCTATTTCTGGGAGAAAAGGAGCTCTACTGGGCATAAAAATGGTGTATCTGTGATAAAATGCCACATTTCTGAAAGAAACTGTCCTCTTGCGGAGTGTAATGCTGTATGTTCCGGAGGAAATGGGAAATATTCAGCAGAGTCCTGGTATTTCTGGGAGAAGAGGTCTGATGTGGGGGGGGGAAGGTGATGTATCTGTGAGAAAGCTGGTGTTTCTGGGAGAAAATGCCAGGTATTGGTGAGGAAACAGATGCTAGAGAGGGAAAAGGCCATCCCTTTGGGAGAGAAGTGGTATTTCTGGGAGAAAATGCCCCAAATCGGGGAGTAAGTGTCATCCTGAGGCGTGTCATGGAGTAGATTTGGGAGGAAATGGAGGTGTTTCACAGAGTAGCGGCACTTCTGGGAGAAAATGTCCTCAGTGGGAAAGACAATGTCCTCTTGAGGGAAGAAAACAGGTCTTTCTTACAGCAAATGTCATCCAATTGGGAGAAAATCTCCTCTCTTGGGGAGAAAAGTGGTCTTTCTGAGAGAAGGTGTCCTCTTCTTGGCTGCAAGTGTCCCATTTGGCATTGTCATGGAGGCTTTTTGGGGAGAAAGCGTGTGGCAGTTGTAAGAGAAGGGGTATTTCTGGGAGCAAATCTCCTCTTTTTGGAAGAGAAGGTGAAATTTCCAAGGGAAAAGTGGCATTTCTGGGAGGAAATGACAGAGCTGGGGGAGAAAAGTGGGAACCGGTGGGAAAGAAGATCTTGTACTGGAGAGCAACGGTGGTCTTTTTGGTGTGCCAAGTGGTCTCTTGGGGAGACAACGTGGTAAATAGGGGAGACAATGTCCTCTGGAGGAGTGTCAAGTAGTATTTGGGAGAGCAAACGTCAGGTATTTCTCGGAAACCGGCTGTTTCTGGGAGATAGTAGCAGACTTGGTTGGAAAATGACAGGTGTTTGTGAGAAAGCTGGTATTTTGGGGAAAAAAGGCCGTTTTTTAAAGAATAAGCTGGCATTTCTGGGAGAATATGTCCCATCTTTGGGAGAAAACGGGTGTATGTGGGAGAAAATGTCGTGTATTTGGGAGAAAGCTGGTGTATGTGGGAGAAAAGGCCATTGTGATGGGAGTCAGTGTGATCTTGAGGAGTGGAAAGCAGTATTCTTGAGATGAAACGTGAGGTATTTCTAAGAGTCCTGGTATTTCTGGGAGAAAATGTCTTGTTTTGGAGAGCCAAAGTCCCATTTTGGGGGCAGAAGCTGGTATTTCTGTGACACTGCCATCTTGATGGGGGTAAGTGTGATCTTGAGGAGTGTAAAGCAGCATTTTGGTTAGAAAATGGGAGCTCTTCCTAAGAGCAGTGCTATTTCTGGGAGAAAAGGAGCTCTACTGGGCATAAAAATGGTGTATCTGTGATAAAATGCCACATTTCTGAAAGAAACTGTCCTCTTGCGGAGTGTAATGCTGTATGTTCCGGAGGAAATGGGAAATATTCAGCAGAGTCCTGGTATTTCTGGGAGAAGAGGTCTGATGTGGGGGGGGGAAGGTGATGTATCTGTGAGAAAGCTGGTGTTTCTGGGAGAAAATGCCAGGTATTGGTGAGGAAACAGATGCTAGAGAGGGAAAAGGCCATCCCTTTGGGAGAGAAGTGGTATTTCTGGGAGAAAATGCCCCAAATCGGGGAGTAAGTGTCATCCTGAGGCGTGTCATGGAGTAGATTTGGGAGGAAATGGAGGTGTTTCACAGAGTAGCGGCACTTCTGGGAGAAAATGTCCTCAGTGGGAAAGACAATGTCCTCTTGAGGGAAGAAAACAGGTCTTTCTTACAGCAAATGTCATCCAATTGGGAGAAAATCTCCTCTCTTGGGGAGAAAAGTGGTCTTTCTGAGAGAAGGTGTCCTCTTCTTGGCTGCAAGTGTCCCATTTGGCATTGTCATGGAGGCTTTTTGGGGAGAAAGCGTGTGGCAGTTGTAAGAGAAGGGGTATTTCTGGGAGCAAATCTCCTCTTTTTGGAAGAGAAGGTGAAATTTCCAAGGGAAAAGTGGCATTTCTGGGAGGAAATGACAGAGCTGGGGGAGAAAAGTGGGAACCGGTGGGAAAGAAGATCTTGTACTGGAGAGCAACGGTGGTCTTTTTGGTGTGCCAAGTGGTCTCTTGGGGAGACAACGTGGTAAATAGGGGAGACAATGTCCTCTGGAGGAGTGTCAAGTAGTATTTGGGAGAGCAAACGTCAGGTATTTCTCGGAAACCGGCTGTTTCTGGGAGATAGTAGCAGACTTGGTTGGAAAATGACAGGTGTTTGTGAGAAAGCTGGTATTTTGGGGAAAAAAGGCCGTTTTTTAAAGAATAAGCTGGCATTTCTGGGAGAATATGTCCCATCTTTGGGAGAAAACGGGTGTATGTGGGAGAAAATGTCGTGTATTTGGGAGAAAGCTGGTGTATGTGGGAGAAAAGGCCATTGTGATGGGAGTCAGTGTGATCTTGAGGAGTGGAAAGCAGTATTCTTGAGATGAAACGTGAGGTATTTCTAAGAGTCCTGGTATTTCTGGGAGAAAATGTCTTGTTTTGGAGAGCCAAAGTCCCATTTTGGGGGCAGAAGCTGGTATTTCTGTGACACTGCCATCTTGATGGGGGTAAGTGTGATCTTGAGGAGTGTAAAGCAGCATTTTGGTTAGAAAATGGGAGCTCTTCCTAAGAGCAGTGCTATTTCTGGGAGAAAAGGAGCTCTACTGGGCATAAAAATGGTGTATCTGTGATAAAATGCCACATTTCTGAAAGAAACTGTCCTCTTGCGGAGTGTAATGCTGTATGTTCCGGAGGAAATGGGAAATATTCAGCAGAGTCCTGGTATTTCTGGGAGAAGAGGTCTGATGTGGGGGGGGGAAGGTGATGTATCTGTGAGAAAGCTGGTGTTTCTGGGAGAAAATGCCAGGTATTGGTGAGGAAACAGATGCTAGAGAGGGAAAAGGCCATCCCTTTGGGAGAGAAGTGGTATTTCTGGGAGAAAATGCCCCAAATCGGGGAGTAAGTGTCATCCTGAGGCGTGTCATGGAGTAGATTTGGGAGGAAATGGAGGTGTTTCACAGAGTAGCGGCACTTCTGGGAGAAAATGTCCTCAGTGGGAAAGACAATGTCCTCTTGAGGGAAGAAAACAGGTCTTTCTTACAGCAAATGTCATCCAATTGGGAGAAAATCTCCTCTCTTGGGGAGAAAAGTGGTCTTTCTGAGAGAAGGTGTCCTCTTCTTGGCTGCAAGTGTCCCATTTGGCATTGTCATGGAGGCTTTTTGGGGAGAAAGCGTGTGGCAGTTGTAAGAGAAGGGGTATTTCTGGGAGCAAATCTCCTCTTTTTGGAAGAGAAGGTGAAATTTCCAAGGGAAAAGTGGCATTTCTGGGAGGAAATGACATAGCTGGGGGAGAAAAGTGGGAACCGGTGGGAAAGAAGATCTTGTACTGGAGAGCAACGGTGGTCTTTTTGGTGTGCCAAGTGGTCTCTTGGGGAGACAACGTGGTAAATAGGGGAGACAATGTCCTCTGGAGGAGTGTCAAGTAGTATTTGGGAGAGCAAACGTCAGGTATTTCTCGGAAACCGGCTGTTTCTGGGAGATAGTAGCAGACTTGGTTGGAAAATGACAGGTGTTTGTGAGAAAGCTGGTATTTTGGGAAAAAAAGGCCGTTTTTTAAAGAATAAGCTGGCATTTCTGGGAGAATATGTCCCATCTTTGGGAGAAAACGGGTGTATGTGGGAGAAAATGTCGTGTATTTGGGAGAAAGCTGGTGTATGTGGGAGAAAAGGCCATTGTGATGGGAGTCAGTGTGATCTTGAGGAGTGGAAAGCAGTATTCTTGAGATGAAACGTGAGGTATTTCTAAGAGTCCTGGTATTTCTGGGAGAAAATGTCTTGTTTTGGAGAGCCAAAGTCCCATTTTGGGGGCAGAAGCTGGTATTTCTGTGACACTGCCATCTTGATGGGGGTAAGTGTGATCTTGAGGAGTGTAAAGCAGCATTTTGGTTAGAAAATGGGAGCTCTTCCTAAGAGCAGTGCTATTTCTGGGAGAAAAGGAGCTCTACTGGGCATAAAAATGGTGTATCTGTGATAAAATGCCACATTTCTGAAAGAAACTGTCCTCTTGCGGAGTGTAATGCTGTATGTTCCGGAGGAAATGGGAAATATTCAGCAGAGTCCTGGTATTTCTGGGAGAAGAGGTCTGATGTGGGGGGGAAGGTGATGTATCTGTGAGAAAGCTGGTGTTTCTGGGAGAAAATGCCAGGTATTGGTGAGGAAACAGATGCTAGAGAGGGAAAAGGCCATCCCTTTGGGAGAGAAGTGGTATTTCTGGGAGAAAATGCCCCAAATCGGGGAGTAAGTGTCATCCTGAGGCGTGTCATGGAGTAGATTTGGGAGGAAATGGAGTCGTTTCACAGAGTAGCGGCACTTCTGGGAGAAAATGTCCTCAGTGGGAAAGACAATGTCCTCTTGAGGGAAGAAAACAGGTCTTTCTTACAGCAAATGTCATCCAATTGGGAGAAAATCTCCTCTCTTGGGGAGAAAAGTGGTCTTTCTGAGAGAAGGTGTCCTCTTCTTGGCTGCAAGTGTCCCATTTGGCATTGTCATGGAGGCTTTTTGGGGAGAAAGCGTGTGGCAGTTGTAAGAGAAGGGGTATTTCTGGGAGCAAATCTCCTCTTTTTGGAAGAGAAGGTGAAATTTCCAAGGGAAAAGTGGCATTTCTGGGAGGAAATGACAGAGCTGGGGGAGAAAAGTGGGAACCGGTGGGAAAGAAGATCTTGTACTGGAGAGCAACGGTGGTCTTTTTGGTGTGCCAAGTGGTCTCTTGGGGAGACAACGTGGTAAATAGGGGAGACAATGTCCTCTGGAGGAGTGTCAAGTAGTATTTGGGAGAGCAAACGTCAGGTATTTCTCGGAAACCGGCTGTTTCTGGGAGATAGTAGCAGACTTGGTTGGAAAATGACAGGTGTTTGTGAGAAAGCTGGTATTTTGGGAAAAAAAGGCCGTTTTTTAAAGAATAAGCTGGCATTTCTGGGAGAATATGTCCCATCTTTGGGAGAAAACGGGTGTATGTGGGAGAAAATGTCGTGTATTTGGGAGAAAGCTGGTGTATGTGGGAGAAAAGGCCATTGTGATGGGAGTCAGTGTGATCTTGAGGAGTGGAAAGCAGTATTCTTGAGATGAAACGTGAGGTATTTCTAAGAGTCCTGGTATTTCTGGGAGAAAATGTCTTGTTTTGGAGAGCCAAAGTCCCATTTTGGGGGCAGAAGCTGGTATTTCTGTGACACTGCCATCTTGATGGGGGTAAGTGTGATCTTGAGGAGTGTAAAGCAGCATTTTGGTTAGAAAATGGGAGCTCTTCCTAAGAGCAGTGCTATTTCTGGGAGAAAAGGAGCTCTACTGGGCATAAAAATGGTGTATCTGTGATAAAATGCCACATTTCTGAAAGAAACTGTCCTCTTGCGGAGTGTAATGCTGTATGTTCCGGAGGAAATGGGAAATATTCAGCAGAGTCCTGGTATTTCTGGGAGAAGAGGTCTGATGTGGGGGGGAAGGTGATGTATCTGTGAGAAAGCTGGTGTTTCTGGGAGAAAATGCCAGGTATTGGTGAGGAAACAGATGCTAGAGAGGGAAAAGGCCATCCCTTTGGGAGAGAAGTGGTATTTCTGGGAGAAAATGCCCCAAATCGGGGAGTAAGTGTCATCCTGAGGCGTGTCATGGAGTAGATTTGGGAGGAAATGGAGGTGTTTCACAGAGTAGCGGCACTTCTGGGAGAAAATGTCCTCAGTGGGAAAGACAATGTCCTCTTGAGGGAAGAAAACAGGTCTTTCTTACAGCAAATGTCATCCAATTGGGAGAAAATCTCCTCTCTTGGGGAGAAAAGTGGTCTTTCTGAGAGAAGGTGTCCTCTTCTTGGCTGCAAGTGTCCCATTTGGCATTGTCATGGAGGCTTTTTGGGGAGAAAGCGTGTGGCAGTTGTAAGAGAAGGGGTATTTCTGGGAGCAAATCTCCTCTTTTTGGAAGAGAAGGTGAAATTTCCAAGGGAAAAGTGGCATTTCTGGGAGGAAATGACAGAGCTGGGGGAGAAAAGTGGGAACCGGTGGGAAAGAAGATCTTGTACTGGAGAGCAACGGTGGTCTTTTTGGTGTGCCAAGTGGTCTCTTGGGGAGACAACGTGGTAAATAGGGGAGACAATGTCCTCTGGAGGAGTGTCAAGTAGTATTTGGGAGAGCAAACGTCAGGTATTTCTCGGAAACCGGCTGTTTCTGGGAGATAGTAGCAGACTTGGTTGGAAAATGACAGGTGTTTGTGAGAAAGCTGGTATTTTGGGAAAAAAAGGCCGTTTTTTAAAGAATAAGCTGGCATTTCTGGGAGAATATGTCCCATCTTTGGGAGAAAACGGGTGTATGTGGGAGAAAATGTCGTGTATTTGGGAGAAAGCTGGTGTATGTGGGAGAAAAGGCCATTGTGATGGGAGTCAGTGTGATCTTGAGGAGTGGAAAGCAGTATTCTTGAGATGAAACGTGAGGTATTTCTAAGAGTCCTGGTATTTCTGGGAGAAAATGTCTTGTTTTGGAGAGCCAAAGTCCCATTTTGGGGGCAGAAGCTGGTATTTCTGTGACACTGCCATCTTGATGGGGGTAAGTGTGATCTTGAGGAGTGTAAAGCAGCATTTTGGTTAGAAAATGGGAGCTCTTCCTAAGAGCAGTGCTATTTCTGGGAGAAAAGGAGCTCTACTGGGCATAAAAATGGTGTATCTGTGATAAAATGCCACATTTCTGAAAGAAACTGTCCTCTTGCGGAGTGTAATGCTGTATGTTCCGGAGGAAATGGGAAATATTCAGCAGAGTCCTGGTATTTCTGGGAGAAGAGGTCTGATGTGGGGGGGGGAAGGTGATGTATCTGTGAGAAAGCTGGTGTTTCTGGGAGAAAATGCCAGGTATTGGTGAGGAAACAGATGCTAGAGAGGGAAAAGGCCATCCCTTTGGGAGAGAAGTGGTATTTCTGGGAGAAAATGCCCCAAATCGGGGAGTAAGTGTCATCCTGAGGCGTGTCATGGAGTAGATTTGGGAGGAAATGGAGGTGTTTCACAGAGTAGCGGCACTTCTGGGAGAAAATGTCCTCAGTGGGAAAGACAATGTCCTCTTGAGGGAAGAAAACAGGTCTTTCTTACAGCAAATGTCATCCAATTGGGAGAAAATCTCCTCTCTTGGGGAGAAAAGTGGTCTTTCTGAGAGAAGGTGTCCTCTTCTTGGCTGCAAGTGTCCCATTTGGCATTGTCATGGAGGCTTTTTGGGGAGAAAGCGTGTGGCAGTTGTAAGAGAAGGGGTATTTCTGGGAGCAAATCTCCTCTTTTTGGAAGAGAAGGTGAAATTTCCAAGGGAAAAGTGGCATTTCTGGGAGGAAATGACAGAGCTGGGGGAGAAAAGTGGGAACCGGTGGGAAAGAAGATCTTGTACTGGAGAGCAACGGTGGTCTTTTTGGTGTGCCAAGTGGTCTCTTGGGGAGACAACGTGGTAAATAGGGGAGACAATGTCCTCTGGAGGAGTGTCAAGTAGTATTTGGGAGAGCAAACGTCAGGTATTTCTCGGAAACCGGCTGTTTCTGGGAGATAGTAGCAGACTTGGTTGGAAAATGACAGGTGTTTGTGAGAAAGCTGGTATTTTGGGAAAAAAAGGCCGTTTTTTAAAGAATAAGCTGGCATTTCTGGGAGAATATGTCCCATCTTTGGGAGAAAACGGGTGTATGTGGGAGAAAATGTCGTGTATTTGGGAGAAAGCTGGTGTATGTGGGAGAAAAGGCCATTGTGATGGGAGTCAGTGTGATCTTGAGGAGTGGAAAGCAGTATTCTTGAGATGAAACGTGAGGTATTTCTAAGAGTCCTGGTATTTCTGGGAGAAAATGTCTTGTTTTGGAGAGCCAAAGTCCCATTTTGGGGGCAGAAGCTGGTATTTCTGTGACACTGCCATCTTGATGGGGGTAAGTGTGATCTTGAGGAGTGTAAAGCAGCATTTTGGTTAGAAAATGGGAGCTCTTCCTAAGAGCAGTGCTATTTCTGGGAGAAAAGGAGCTCTACTGGGCATAAAAATGGTGTATCTGTGATAAAATGCCACATTTCTGAAAGAAACTGTCCTCTTGCGGAGTGTAATGCTGTATGTTCCGGAGGAAATGGGAAATATTCAGCAGAGTCCTGGTATTTCTGGGAGAAGAGGTCTGATGTGGGGGGGAAGGTGATGTATCTGTGAGAAAGCTGGTGTTTCTGGGAGAAAATGCCAGGTATTGGTGAGGAAACAGATGCTAGAGAGGGAAAAGGCCATCCCTTTGGGAGAGAAGTGGTATTTCTGGGAGAAAATGCCCCAAATCGGGGAGTAAGTGTCATCCTGAGGCGTGTCATGGAGTAGATTTGGGAGGAAATGGAGGTGTTTCACAGAGTAGCGGCACTTCTGGGAGAAAATGTCCTCAGTGGGAAAGACAATGTCCTCTTGAGGGAAGAAAACAGGTCTTTCTTACAGCAAATGTCATCCAATTGGGAGAAAATCTCCTCTCTTGGGGAGAAAAGTGGTCTTTCTGAGAGAAGGTGTCCTCTTCTTGGCTGCAAGTGTCCCATTTGGCATTGTCATGGAGGCTTTTTGGGGAGAAAGCGTGTGGCAGTTGTAAGAGAAGGGGTATTTCTGGGAGCAAATCTCCTCTTTTTGGAAGAGAAGGTGAAATTTCCAAGGGAAAAGTGGCATTTCTGGGAGGAAATGACAGAGCTGGGGGAGAAAAGTGGGAACCGGTGGGAAAGAAGATCTTGTACTGGAGAGCAACGGTGGTCTTTTTGGTGTGCCAAGTGGTCTCTTGGGGAGACAACGTGGTAAATAGGGGAGACAATGTCCTCTGGAGGAGTGTCAAGTAGTATTTGGGAGAGCAAACGTCAGGTATTTCTCGGAAACCGGCTGTTTCTGGGAGATAGTAGCAGACTTGGTTGGAAAATGACAGGTGTTTGTGAGAAAGCTGGTATTTTGGGAAAAAAAGGCCATTTTTTAAAGAATAAGCTGGCATTTCTGGGAGAATATGTCCCATCTTTGGGAGAAAACGGGTGTATGTGGGAGAAAATGTCGTGTATTTGGGAGAAAGCTGGTGTATGTGGGAGAAAAGGCCATTGTGATGGGAGTCAGTGTGATCTTGAGGAGTGGAAAGCAGTATTCTTGAGATGAAACGTGAGGTATTTCTAAGAGTCCTGGTATTTCTGGGAGAAAATGTCTTGTTTTGGAGAGCCAAAGTCCCATTTTGGGGGCAGAAGCTGGTATTTCTGTGACACTGCCATCTTGATGGGGGTAAGTGTGATCTTGAGGAGTGTAAAGCAGCATTTTGGTTAGAAAATGGGAGCTCTTCCTAAGAGCAGTGCTATTTCTGGGAGAAAAGGAGCTCTACTGGGCATAAAAATGGTGTATCTGTGATAAAATGCCACATTTCTGAAAGAAACTGTCCTCTTGCGGAGTGTAATGCTGTATGTTCCGGAGGAAATGGGAAATATTCAGCAGAGTCCTGGTATTTCTGGGAGAAGAGGTCTGATGTGGGGGGGAAGGTGATGTATCTGTGAGAAAGCTGGTGTTTCTGGGAGAAAATGCCAGGTATTGGTGAGGAAACAGATGCTAGAGAGGGAAAAGGCCATCCCTTTGGGAGAGAAGTGGTATTTCTGGGAGAAAATGCCCCAAATCGGGGAGTAAGTGTCATCCTGAGGCGTGTCATGGAGTAGATTTGGGAGGAAATGGAGGTGTTTCACAGAGTAGCGGCACTTCTGGGAGAAAATGTCCTCAGTGGGAAAGACAATGTCCTCTTGAGGGAAGAAAACAGGTCTTTCTTACAGCAAATGTCATCCAATTGGGAGAAAATCTCCTCTCTTGGGGAGAAAAGTGGTCTTTCTGAGAGAAGGTGTCCTCTTCTTGGCTGCAAGTGTCCCATTTGGCATTGTCATGGAGGCTTTTTGGGGAGAAAGCGTGTGGCAGTTGTAAGAGAAGGGGTATTTCTGGGAGCAAATCTCCTCTTTTTGGAAGAGAAGGTGAAATTTCCAAGGGAAAAGTGGCATTTCTGGGAGGAAATGACATAGCTGGGGGAGAAAAGTGGGAACCGGTGGGAAAGAAGATCTTGTACTGGAGAGCAACGGTGGTCTTTTTGGTGTGCCAAGTGGTCTCTTGGGGAGACAACGTGGTAAATAGGGGAGACAATGTCCTCTGGAGGAGTGTCAAGTAGTATTTGGGAGAGCAAACGTCAGGTATTTCTCGGAAACCGGCTGTTTCTGGGAGATAGTAGCAGACTTGGTTGGAAAATGACAGGTGTTTGTGAGAAAGCTGGTATTTTGGGAAAAAAAGGCCGTTTTTTAAAGAATAAGCTGGCATTTCTGGGAGAATATGTCCCATCTTTGGGAGAAAACGGGTGTATGTGGGAGAAAATGTCGTGTATTTGGGAGAAAGCTGGTGTATGTGGGAGAAAAGGCCATTGTGATGGGAGTCAGTGTGATCTTGAGGAGTGGAAAGCAGTATTCTTGAGATGAAACGTGAGGTATTTCTAAGAGTCCTGGTATTTCTGGGAGAAAATGTCTTGTTTTGGAGAGCCAAAGTCCCATTTTGGGGGCAGAAGCTGGTATTTCTGTGACACTGCCATCTTGATGGGGGTAAGTGTGATCTTGAGGAGTGTAAAGCAGCATTTTGGTTAGAAAATGGGAGCTCTTCCTAAGAGCAGTGCTATTTCTGGGAGAAAAGGAGCTCTACTGGGCATAAAAATGGTGTATCTGTGATAAAATGCCACATTTCTGAAAGAAACTGTCCTCTTGCGGAGTGTAATGCTGTATGTTCCGGAGGAAATGGGAAATATTCAGCAGAGTCCTGGTATTTCTGGGAGAAGAGGTCTGATGTGGGGGGGAAGGTGATGTATCTGTGAGAAAGCTGGTGTTTCTGGGAGAAAATGCCAGGTATTGGTGAGGAAACAGATGCTAGAGAGGGAAAAGGCCATCCCTTTGGGAGAGAAGTGGTATTTCTGGGAGAAAATGCCCCAAATCGGGGAGTAAGTGTCATCCTGAGGCGTGTCATGGAGTAGATTTGGGAGGAAATGGAGGTGTTTCACAGAGTAGCGGCACTTCTGGGAGAAAATGTCCTCAGTGGGAAAGACAATGTCCTCTTGAGGGAAGAAAACAGGTCTTTCTTACAGCAAATGTCATCCAATTGGGAGAAAATCTCCTCTCTTGGGGAGAAAAGTGGTCTTTCTGAGAGAAGGTGTCCTCTTCTTGGCTGCAAGTGTCCCATTTGGCATTGTCATGGAGGCTTTTTGGGGAGAAAGCGTGTGGCAGTTGTAAGAGAAGGGGTATTTCTGGGAGCAAATCTCCTCTTTTTGGAAGAGAAGGTGAAATTTCCAAGGGAAAAGTGGCATTTCTGGGAGGAAATGACATAGCTGGGGGAGAAAAGTGGGAACCGGTGGGAAAGAAGATCTTGTACTGGAGAGCAACGGTGGTCTTTTTGGTGTGCCAAGTGGTCTCTTGGGGAGACAACGTGGTAAATAGGGGAGACAATGTCCTCTGGAGGAGTGTCAAGTAGTATTTGGGAGAGCAAACGTCAGGTATTTCTCGGAAACCGGCTGTTTCTGGGAGATAGTAGCAGACTTGGTTGGAAAATGACAGGTGTTTGTGAGAAAGCTGGTATTTTGGGGAAAAAAGGCCGTTTTTTAAAGAATAAGCTGGCATTTCTGGGAGAATATGTCCCATCTTTGGGAGAAAACGGGTGTATGTGGGAGAAAATGTCGTGTATTTGGGAGAAAGCTGGTGTATGTGGGAGAAAAGGCCATTGTGATGGGAGTCAGTGTGATCTTGAGGAGTGGAAAGCAGTATTCTTGAGATGAAACGTGAGGTATTTCTAAGAGTCCTGGTATTTCTGGGAGAAAATGTCTTGTTTTGGAGAGCCAAAGTCCCATTTTGGGGGCAGAAGCTGGTATTTCTGTGACACTGCCATCTTGATGGGGGTAAGTGTGATCTTGAGGAGTGTAAAGCAGCATTTTGGTTAGAAAATGGGAGCTCTTCCTAAGAGCAGTGCTATTTCTGGGAGAAAAGGAGCTCTACTGGGCATAAAAATGGTGTATCTGTGATAAAATGCCACATTTCTGAAAGAAACTGTCCTCTTGCGGAGTGTAATGCTGTATGTTCCGGAGGAAATGGGAAATATTCAGCAGAGTCCTGGTATTTCTGGGAGAAGAGGTCTGATGTGGGGGGGGAAGGTGATGTATCTGTGAGAAAGCTGGTGTTTCTGGGAGAAAATGCCAGGTATTGGTGAGGAAACAGATGCTAGAGAGGGAAAAGGCCATCCCTTTGGGAGAGAAGTGGTATTTCTGGGAGAAAATGCCCCAAATCGGGGAGTAAGTGTCATCCTGAGGCGTGTCATGGAGTAGATTTGGGAGGAAATGGAGGTGTTTCACAGAGTAGCGGCACTTCTGGGAGAAAATGTCCTCAGTGGGAAAGACAATGTCCTCTTGAGGGAAGAAAACAGGTCTTTCTTACAGCAAATGTCATCCAATTGGGAGAAAATCTCCTCTCTTGGGGAGAAAAGTGGTCTTTCTGAGAGAAGGTGTCCTCTTCTTGGCTGCAAGTGTCCCATTTGGCATTGTCATGGAGGCTTTTTGGGGAGAAAGCGTGTGGCAGTTGTAAGAGAAGGGGTATTTCTGGGAGCAAATCTCCTCTTTTTGGAAGAGAAGGTGAAATTTCCAAGGGAAAAGTGGCATTTCTGGGAGGAAATGACATAGCTGGGGGAGAAAAGTGGGAACCGGTGGGAAAGAAGATCTTGTACTGGAGAGCAACGGTGGTCTTTTTGGTGTGCCAAGTGGTCTCTTGGGGAGACAACGTGGTAAATAGGGGAGACAATGTCCTCTGGAGGAGTGTCAAGTAGTATTTGGGAGAGCAAACGTCAGGTATTTCTCGGAAACCGGCTGTTTCTGGGAGATAGTAGCAGACTTGGTTGGAAAATGACAGGTGTTTGTGAGAAAGCTGGTATTTTGGGAAAAAAAGGCCGTTTTTTAAAGAATAAGCTGGCATTTCTGGGAGAATATGTCCCATCTTTGGGAGAAAACGGGTGTATGTGGGAGAAAATGTCGTGTATTTGGGAGAAAGCTGGTGTATGTGGGAGAAAAGGCCATTGTGATGGGAGTCAGTGTGATCTTGAGGAGTGGAAAGCAGTATTCTTGAGATGAAACGTGAGGTATTTCTAAGAGTCCTGGTATTTCTGGGAGAAAATGTCTTGTTTTGGAGAGCCAAAGTCCCATTTTGGGGGCAGAAGCTGGTATTTCTGTGACACTGCCATCTTGATGGGGGTAAGTGTGATCTTGAGGAGTGTAAAGCAGCATTTTGGTTAGAAAATGGGAGCTCTTCCTAAGAGCAGTGCTATTTCTGGGAGAAAAGGAGCTCTACTGGGCATAAAAATGGTGTATCTGTGATAAAATGCCACATTTCTGAAAGAAACTGTCCTCTTGCGGAGTGTAATGCTGTATGTTCCGGAGGAAATGGGAAATATTCAGCAGAGTCCTGGTATTTCTGGGAGAAGAGGTCTGATGTGGGGGGGGGAAGGTGATGTATCTGTGAGAAAGCTGGTGTTTCTGGGAGAAAATGCCAGGTATTGGTGAGGAAACAGATGCTAGAGAGGGAAAAGGCCATCCCTTTGGGAGAGAAGTGGTATTTCTGGGAGAAAATGCCCCAAATCGGGGAGTAAGTGTCATCCTGAGGCGTGTCATGGAGTAGATTTGGGAGGAAATGGAGGTGTTTCACAGAGTAGCGGCACTTCTGGGAGAAAATGTCCTCAGTGGGAAAGACAATGTCCTCTTGAGGGAAGAAAACAGGTCTTTCTTACAGCAAATGTCATCCAATTGGGAGAAAATCTCCTCTCTTGGGGAGAAAAGTGGTCTTTCTGAGAGAAGGTGTCCTCTTCTTGGCTGCAAGTGTCCCATTTGGCATTGTCATGGAGGCTTTTTGGGGAGAAAGCGTGTGGCAGTTGTAAGAGAAGGGGTATTTCTGGGAGCAAATCTCCTCTTTTTGGAAGAGAAGGTGAAATTTCCAAGGGAAAAGTGGCATTTCTGGGAGGAAATGACATAGCTGGGGGAGAAAAGTGGGAACCGGTGGGAAAGAAGATCTTGTACTGGAGAGCAACGGTGGTCTTTTTGGTGTGCCAAGTGGTCTCTTGGGGAGACAACGTGGTAAATAGGGGAGACAATGTCCTCTGGAGGAGTGTCAAGTAGTATTTGGGAGAGCAAACGTCAGGTATTTCTCGGAAACCGGCTGTTTCTGGGAGATAGTAGCAGACTTGGTTGGAAAATGACAGGTGTTTGTGAGAAAGCTGGTATTTTGGGGAAAAAAGGCCGTTTTTTAAAGAATAAGCTGGCATTTCTGGGAGAATATGTCCCATCTTTGGGAGAAAACGGGTGTATGTGGGAGAAAATGTCGTGTATTTGGGAGAAAGCTGGTGTATGTGGGAGAAAAGGCCATTGTGATGGGAGTCAGTGTGATCTTGAGGAGTGGAAAGCAGTATTCTTGAGATGAAACGTGAGGTATTTCTAAGAGTCCTGGTATTTCTGGGAGAAAATGTCTTGTTTTGGAGAGCCAAAGTCCCATTTTGGGGGCAGAAGCTGGTATTTCTGTGACACTGCCATCTTGATGGGGGTAAGTGTGATCTTGAGGAGTGTAAAGCAGCATTTTGGTTAGAAAATGGGAGCTCTTCCTAAGAGCAGTGCTATTTCTGGGAGAAAAGGAGCTCTACTGGGCATAAAAATGGTGTATCTGTGATAAAATGCCACATTTCTGAAAGAAACTGTCCTCTTGCGGAGTGTAATGCTGTATGTTCCGGAGGAAATGGGAAATATTCAGCAGAGTCCTGGTATTTCTGGGAGAAGAGGTCTGATGTGGGGGGGAAGGTGATGTATCTGTGAGAAAGCTGGTGTTTCTGGGAGAAAATGCCAGGTATTGGTGAGGAAACAGATGCTAGAGAGGGAAAAGGCCATCCCTTTGGGAGAGAAGTGGTATTTCTGGGAGAAAATGCCCCAAATCGGGGAGTAAGTGTCATCCTGAGGCGTGTCATGGAGTAGATTTGGGAGGAAATGGAGTCGTTTCACAGAGTAGCGGCACTTCTGGGAGAAAATGTCCTCAGTGGGAAAGACAATGTCCTCTTGAGGGAAGAAAACAGGTCTTTCTTACAGCAAATGTCATCCAATTGGGAGAAAATCTCCTCTCTTGGGGAGAAAAGTGGTCTTTCTGAGAGAAGGTGTCCTCTTCTTGGCTGCAAGTGTCCCATTTGGCATTGTCATGGAGGCTTTTTGGGGAGAAAGCGTGTGGCAGTTGTAAGAGAAGGGGTATTTCTGGGAGCAAATCTCCTCTTTTTGGAAGAGAAGGTGAAATTTCCAAGGGAAAAGTGGCATTTCTGGGAGGAAATGACATAGCTGGGGGAGAAAAGTGGGAACCGGTGGGAAAGAAGATCTTGTACTGGAGAGCAACGGTGGTCTTTTTGGTGTGCCAAGTGGTCTCTTGGGGAGACAACGTGGTAAATAGGGGAGACAATGTCCTCTGGAGGAGTGTCAAGTAGTATTTGGGAGAGCAAACGTCAGGTATTTCTCGGAAACCGGCTGTTTCTGGGAGATAGTAGCAGACTTGGTTGGAAAATGACAGGTGTTTGTGAGAAAGCTGGTATTTTGGGAAAAAAAGGCCGTTTTTTAAAGAATAAGCTGGCATTTCTGGGAGAATATGTCCCATCTTTGGGAGAAAACGGGTGTATGTGGGAGAAAATGTCGTGTATTTGGGAGAAAGCTGGTGTATGTGGGAGAAAAGGCCATTGTGATGGGAGTCAGTGTGATCTTGAGGAGTGGAAAGCAGTATTCTTGAGATGAAACGTGAGGTATTTCTAAGAGTCCTGGTATTTCTGGGAGAAAATGTCTTGTTTTGGAGAGCCAAAGTCCCATTTTGGGGGCAGAAGCTGGTATTTCTGTGACACTGCCATCTTGATGGGGGTAAGTGTGATCTTGAGGAGTGTAAAGCAGCATTTTGGTTAGAAAATGGGAGCTCTTCCTAAGAGCAGTGCTATTTCTGGGAGAAAAGGAGCTCTACTGGGCATAAAAATGGTGTATCTGTGATAAAATGCCACATTTCTGAAAGAAACTGTCCTCTTGCGGAGTGTAATGTTGTATGTTCCGGAGGAAATGGGAAATATTCAGCAGAGTCCTGGTATTTCTGGGAGAAGAGGTCTGATGTGGGGGGGAAGGTGATGTATCTGTGAGAAAGCTGGTGTTTCTGGGAGAAAATGCCAGGTATTGGTGAGGAAACAGATGCTAGAGAGGGAAAAGGCCATCCCTTTGGGAGAGAAGTGGTATTTCTGGGAGAAAATGCCCCAAATCGGGGAGTAAGTGTCATCCTGAGGCGTGTCATGGAGTAGATTTGGGAGGAAATGGAGGTGTTTCACAGAGTAGCGGCACTTCTGGGAGAAAATGTCCTCAGTGGGAAAGACAATGTCCTCTTGAGGGAAGAAAACAGGTCTTTCTTACAGCAAATGTCATCCAATTGGGAGAAAATCTCCTCTCTTGGGGAGAAAAGTGGTCTTTCTGAGAGAAGGTGTCCTCTTCTTGGCTGCAAGTGTCCCATTTGGCATTGTCATGGAGGCTTTTTGGGGAGAAAGCGTGTGGCAGTTGTAAGAGAAGGGGTATTTCTGGGAGCAAATCTCCTCTTTTTGGAAGAGAAGGTGAAATTTCCAAGGGAAAAGTGGCATTTCTGGGAGGAAATGACATAGCTGGGGGAGAAAAGTGGGAACCGGTGGGAAAGAAGATCTTGTACTGGAGAGCAACGGTGGTCTTTTTGGTGTGCCAAGTGGTCTCTTGGGGAGACAACGTGGTAAATAGGGGAGACAATGTCCTCTGGAGGAGTGTCAAGTAGTATTTGGGAGAGCAAACGTCAGGTATTTCTCGGAAACCGGCTGTTTCTGGGAGATAGTAGCAGACTTGGTTGGAAAATGACAGGTGTTTGTGAGAAAGCTGGTATTTTGGGGAAAAAAGGCCGTTTTTTAAAGAATAAGCTGGCATTTCTGGGAGAATATGTCCCATCTTTGGGAGAAAACGGGTGTATGTGGGAGAAAATGTCGTGTATTTGGGAGAAAGCTGGTGTATGTGGGAGAAAAGGCCATTGTGATGGGAGTCAGTGTGATCTTGAGGAGTGGAAAGCAGTATTCTTGAGATGAAACGTGAGGTATTTCTAAGAGTCCTGGTATTTCTGGGAGAAAATGTCTTGTTTTGGAGAGCCAAAGTCCCATTTTGGGGGCAGAAGCTGGTATTTCTGTGACACTGCCATCTTGATGGGGGTAAGTGTGATCTTGAGGAGTGTAAAGCAGCATTTTGGTTAGAAAATGGGAGCTCTTCCTAAGAGCAGTGCTATTTCTGGGAGAAAAGGAGCTCTACTGGGCATAAAAATGGTGTATCTGTGATAAAATGCCACATTTCTGAAAGAAACTGTCCTCTTGCGGAGTGTAATGCTGTATGTTCCGGAGGAAATGGGAAATATTCAGCAGAGTCCTGGTATTTCTGGGAGAAGAGGTCTGATGTGGGGGGGGGAAGGTGATGTATCTGTGAGAAAGCTGGTGTTTCTGGGAGAAAATGCCAGGTATTGGTGAGGAAACAGATGCTAGAGAGGGAAAAGGCCATCCCTTTGGGAGAGAAGTGGTATTTCTGGGAGAAAATGCCCCAAATCGGGGAGTAAGTGTCATCCTGAGGCGTGTCATGGAGTAGATTTGGGAGGAAATGGAGGTGTTTCACAGAGTAGCGGCACTTCTGGGAGAAAATGTCCTCAGTGGGAAAGACAATGTCCTCTTGAGGGAAGAAAACGGGTCTTTCTTACAGCAAATGTCATCCAATTGGGAGAAAATCTCCTCTCTTGGGGAGAAAAGTGGTCTTTCTGAGAGAAGGTGTCCTCTTCTTGGCTGCAAGTGTCCCATTTGGCATTGTCATGGAGGCTTTTTGGGGAGAAAGCGTGTGGCAGTTGTAAGAGAAGGGGTATTTCTGGGAGCAAATCTCCTCTTTTTGGAAGAGAAGGTGAAATTTCCAAGGGAAAAGTGGCATTTCTGGGAGGAAATGACATAGCTGGGGGAGAAAAGTGGGAACCGGTGGGAAAGAAGATCTTGTACTGGAGAGCAACGGTGGTCTTTTTGGTGTGCCAAGTGGTCTCTTGGGGAGACAACGTGGTAAATAGGGGAGACAATGTCCTCGGGTGGAGTGTCAAGTAGTATTTGGGAGAGCAAACGTCAGGTATTTCTCGGAAACCGGCTGTTTCTGGGAGATAGTAGCAGACTTGGTTGGAAAATGACAGGTGTTTGTGAGAAAGCTGGTATTTTGGGGAAAAAAGGCCATTTTTTAAAGAATAAGCTGGCATTTCTGGGAGAATATGTCCCATCTTTGGGAGAAAACGGGTGTATGTGGGAGAAAATGTCGTGTATTTGGGAGAAAGCTGGTGTATGTGGGAGAAAAGGCCATTGTGATGGGAGTCAGTGTGATCTTGAGGAGTGGAAAGCAGTATTCTTGAGATGAAACGTGAGGTATTTCTAAGAGTCCTGGTATTTCTGGGAGAAAATGTCTTGTTTTGGAGAGCCAAAGTCCCATTTTGGGGGCAGAAGCTGGTATTTCTGTGACACTGCCATCTTGATGGGGGTAAGTGTGATCTTGAGGAGTGTAAAGCAGCATTTTGGTTAGAAAATGGGAGCTCTTCCTAAGAGCAGTGCTATTTCTGGGAGAAAAGGAGCTCTACTGGGCATAAAAATGGTGTATCTGTGATAAAATGCCACATTTCTGAAAGAAACTGTCCTCTTGCGGAGTGTAATGCTGTATGTTCCGGAGGAAATGGGAAATATTCAGCAGAGTCCTGGTATTTCTGGGAGAAGAGGTCTGATGTGGGGGGGGGAAGGTGATGTATCTGCGAGAAAGCTGGTGTTTCTGGGAGAAAATGCCAGGTATTGGTGAGGAAACAGATGCTAGAGAGGGAAAAGGCCATCCCTTTGGGAGAGAAGTGGTATTTCTGGGAGAAAATGCCCCAAATCGGGGAGTAAGTGTCATCCTGAGGCGTGTCATGGAGTAGATTTGGGAGGAAATGGAGGTGTTTCACAGAGTAGCGGCACTTCTGGGAGAAAATGTCCTCAGTGGGAAAGACAATGTCCTCTTGAGGGAAGAAAACGGGTCTTTCTTACAGCAAATGTCATCCAATTGGGAGAAAATCTCCTCTCTTGGGGAGAAAAGTGGTCTTTCTGAGAGAAGGTGTCCTCTTCTTGGCTGCAAGTGTCCCATTTGGCATTGTCATGGAGGCTTTTTGGGGAGAAAGCGTGTGGCAGTTGTAAGAGAAGGGGTATTTCTGGGAGCAAATCTCCTCTTTTTGGAAGAGAAGGTGAAATTTCCAAGGGAAAAGTGGCATTTCTGGGAGGAAATGACATAGCTGGGGGAGAAAAGTGGGAACCGGTGGGAAAGAAGATCTTGTACTGGAGAGCAACGGTGGTCTTTTTGGTGTGCCAAGTGGTCTCTTGGGGAGACAACGTGGTAAATAGGGGAGACAATGTCCTCTGGAGGAGTGTCAAGTAGTATTTGGGAGAGCAAACGTCAGGTATTTCTCGGAAACCGGCTGTTTCTGGGAGATAGTAGCAGACTTGGTTGGAAAATGACAGGTGTTTGTGAGAAAGCTGGTATTTTGGGAAAAAAGGCCGTTTTTTAAAGAATAAGCTGGCATTTCTGGGAGAATATGTCCCATCTTTGGGAGAAAACGGGTGTATGTGGGAGAAAATGTCGTGTATTTGGGAGAAAGCTGGTGTATGTGGGAGAAAAGGCCATTGTGATGGGAGTCAGTGTGATCTTGAGGAGTGGAAAGCAGTATTCTTGAGATGAAACGTGAGGTATTTCTAAGAGTCCTGGTATTTCTGGGAGAAAATGTCTTGTTTTGGAGAGCCAAAGTCCCATTTTGGGGGCAGAAGCTGGTATTTCTGTGACACTGCCATCTTGATGGGGGTAAGTGTGATCTTGAGGAGTGTAAAGCAGCATTTTGGTTAGAAAATGGGAGCTCTTCCTAAGAGCAGTGCTATTTCTGGGAGAAAAGGAGCTCTACTGGGCATAAAAATGGTGTATCTGTGATAAAATGCCACATTTCTGAAAGAAACTGTCCTCTTGCGGAGTGTAATGCTGTATGTTCCGGAGGAAATGGGAAATATTCAGCAGAGTCCTGGTATTTCTGGGAGAAGAGGTCTGATGTGGGGGGGGGAAGGTGATGTATCTGTGAGAAAGCTGGTGTTTCTGGGAGAAAATGCCAGGTATTGGTGAGGAAACAGATGCTAGAGAGGGAAAAGGCCATCCCTTTGGGAGAGAAGTGGTATTTCTGGGAGAAAATGCCCCAAATCGGGGAGTAAGTGTCATCCTGAGGCGTGTCATGGAGTAGATTTGGGAGGAAATGGAGGTGTTTCACAGAGTAGCGGCACTTCTGGGAGAAAATGTCCTCAGTGGGAAAGACAATGTCCTCTTGAGGGAAGAAAACAGGTCTTTCTTACAGCAAATGTCATCCAATTGGGAGAAAATCTCCTCTCTTGGGGAGAAAAGTGGTCTTTCTGAGAGAAGGTGTCCTCTTCTTGGCTGCAAGTGTCCCATTTGGCATTGTCATGGAGGCTTTTTGGGGAGAAAGCGTGTGGCAGTTGTAAGAGAAGGGGTATTTCTGGGAGCAAATCTCCTCTTTTTGGAAGAGAAGGTGAAATTTCCAAGGGAAAAGTGGCATTTCTGGGAGGAAATGACATAGCTGGGGGAGAAAAGTGGGAACCGGTGGGAAAGAAGATCTTGTACTGGAGAGCAACGGTGGTCTTTTTGGTGTGCCAAGTGGTCTCTTGGGGAGACAACGTGGTAAATAGGGGAGACAATGTCCTCTGGAGGAGTGTCAAGTAGTATTTGGGAGAGCAAACGTCAGGTATTTCTCGGAAACCGGCTGTTTCTGGGAGATAGTAGCAGACTTGGTTGGAAAATGACAGGTGTTTGTGAGAAAGCTGGTATTTTGGGGAAAAAAGGCCGTTTTTTAAAGAATAAGCTGGCATTTCTGGGAGAATATGTCCCATCTTTGGGAGAAAACGGGTGTATGTGGGAGAAAATGTCGTGTATTTGGGAGAAAGCTGGTGTATGTGGGAGAAAAGGCCATTGTGATGGGAGTCAGTGTGATCTTGAGGAGTGGAAAGCAGTATTCTTGAGATGAAACGTGAGGTATTTCTAAGAGTCCTGGTATTTCTGGGAGAAAATGTCTTGTTTTGGAGAGCCAAAGTCCCATTTTGGGGGCAGAAGCTGGTATTTCTGTGACACTGCCATCTTGATGGGGGTAAGTGTGATCTTGAGGAGTGTAAAGCAGCATTTTGGTTAGAAAATGGGAGCTCTTCCTAAGAGCAGTGCTATTTCTGGGAGAAAAGGAGCTCTACTGGGCATAAAAATGGTGTATCTGTGATAAAATGCCACATTTCTGAAAGAAACTGTCCTCTTGCGGAGTGTAATGCTGTATGTTCCGGAGGAAATGGGAAATATTCAGCAGAGTCCTGGTATTTCTGGGAGAAGAGGTCTGATGTGGGGGGGAAGGTGATGTATCTGTGAGAAAGCTGGTGTTTCTGGGAGAAAATGCCAGGTATTGGTGAGGAAACAGATGCTAGAGAGGGAAAAGGCCATCCCTTTGGGAGAGAAGTGGTATTTCTGGGAGAAAATGCCCCAAATCGGGGAGTAAGTGTCATCCTGAGGCGTGTCATGGAGTAGATTTGGGAGGAAATGGAGGTGTTTCACAGAGTAGCGGCACTTCTGGGAGAAAATGTCCTCAGTGGGAAAGACAATGTCCTCTTGAGGGAAGAAAACGGGTCTTTCTTACAGCAAATGTCATCCAATTGGGAGAAAATCTCCTCTCTTGGGGAGAAAAGTGGTCTTTCTGAGAGAAGGTGTCCTCTTCTTGGCTGCAAGTGTCCCATTTGGCATTGTCATGGAGGCTTTTTGGGGAGAAAGCGTGTGGCAGTTGTAAGAGAAGGGGTATTTCTGGGAGCAAATCTCCTCTTTTTGGAAGAGAAGGTGAAATTTCCAAGGGAAAAGTGGCATTTCTGGGAGGAAATGACATAGCTGGGGGAGAAAAGTGGGAACCGGTGGGAAAGAAGATCTTGTACTGGAGAGCAACGGTGGTCTTTTTGGTGTGCCAAGTGGTCTCTTGGGGAGACAACGTGGTAAATAGGGGAGACAATGTCCTCGGGAGGAGTGTCAAGTAGTATTTGGGAGAGCAAACGTCAGGTATTTCTCGGAAACCGGCTGTTTCTGGGAGATAGTAGCAGACTTGGTTGGAAAATGACAGGTGTTTGTGAGAAAGCTGGTATTTTGGGGAAAAAAGGCCGTTTTTTAAAGAATAAGCTGGCATTTCTGGGAGAATATGTCCCATCTTTGGGAGAAAACGGGTGTATGTGGGAGAAAATGTCGTGTATTTGGGAGAAAGCTGGTGTATGTGGGAGAAAAGGCCATTGTGATGGGAGTCAGTGTGATCTTGAGGAGTGGAAAGCAGTATTCTTGAGATGAAACGTGAGGTATTTCTAAGAGTCCTGGTATTTCTGGGAGAAAATGTCTTGTTTTGGAGAGCCAAAGTCCCATTTTGGGGGCAGAAGCTGGTATTTCTGTGACACTGCCATCTTGATGGGGGTAAGTGTGATCTTGAGGAGTGTAAAGCAGCATTTTGGTTAGAAAATGGGAGCTCTTCCTAAGAGCAGTGCTATTTCTGGGAGAAAAGGAGCTCTACTGGGCATAAAAATGGTGTATCTGTGATAAAATGCCACATTTCTGAAAGAAACTGTCCTCTTGCGGAGTGTAATGCTGTATGTTCCGGAGGAAATGGGAAATATTCAGCAGAGTCCTGGTATTTCTGGGAGAAGAGGTCTGATGTGGGGGGGGGAAGGTGATGTATCTGTGAGAAAGCTGGTGTTTCTGGGAGAAAATGCCAGGTATTGGTGAGGAAACAGATGCTAGAGAGGGAAAAGGCCATCCCTTTGGGAGAGAAGTGGTATTTCTGGGAGAAAATGCCCCAAATCGGGGAGTAAGTGTCATCCTGAGGCGTGTCATGGAGTAGATTTGGGAGGAAATGGAGGTGTTTCACAGAGTAGCGGCACTTCTGGGAGAAAATGTCCTCAGTGGGAAAGACAATGTCCTCTTGAGGGAAGAAAACGGGTCTTTCTTACAGCAAATGTCATCCAATTGGGAGAAAATCTCCTCTCTTGGGGAGAAAAGTGGTCTTTCTGAGAGAAGGTGTCCTCTTCTTGGCTGCAAGTGTCCCATTTGGCATTGTCATGGAGGCTTTTTGGGGAGAAAGCGTGTGGCAGTTGTAAGAGAAGGGGTATTTCTGGGAGCAAATCTCCTCTTTTTGGAAGAGAAGGTGAAATTTCCAAGGGAAAAGTGGCATTTCTGGGAGGAAATGACATAGCTGGGGGAGAAAAGTGGGAACCGGTGGGAAAGAAGATCTTGTACTGGAGAGCAACGGTGGTCTTTTTGGTGTGCCAAGTGGTCTCTTGGGGAGACAACGTGGTAAATAGGGGAGACAATGTCCTCTGGAGGAGTGTCAAGTAGTATTTGGGAGAGCAAACGTCAGGTATTTCTCGGAAACCGGCTGTTTCTGGGAGATAGTAGCAGACTTGGTTGGAAAATGACAGGTGTTTGTGAGAAAGCTGGTATTTTGGGGAAAAAAGGCCGTTTTTTAAAGAATAAGCTGGCATTTCTGGGAGAATATGTCCCATCTTTGGGAGAAAACGGGTGTATGTGGGAGAAAATGTCGTGTATTTGGGAGAAAGCTGGTGTATGTGGGAGAAAAGGCCATTGTGATGGGAGTCAGTGTGATCTTGAGGAGTGGAAAGCAGTATTCTTGAGATGAAACGTGAGGTATTTCTAAGAGTCCTGGTATTTCTGGGAGAAAATGTCTTGTTTTGGAGAGCCAAAGTCCCATTTTGGGGGCAGAAGCTGGTATTTCTGTGACACTGCCATCTTGATGGGGGTAAGTGTGATCTTGAGGAGTGTAAAGCAGCATTTTGGTTAGAAAATGGGAGCTCTTCCTAAGAGCAGTGCTATTTCTGGGAGAAAAGGAGCTCTACTGGGCATAAAAATGGTGTATCTGTGATAAAATGCCACATTTCTGAAAGAAACTGTCCTCTTGCGGAGTGTAATGCTGTATGTTCCGGAGGAAATGGGAAATATTCAGCAGAGTCCTGGTATTTCTGGGAGAAGAGGTCTGATGTGGGGGGGGGAAGGTGATGTATCTGTGAGAAAGCTGGTATTTCTGGGAGAAAATGCCCCAAATCGGGGAGTAAGTGTCATCCTGAGGCGTGTCATGGAGTAGATTTGGGAGGAAATGGAGGTGTTTCACAGAGTAGCGGCACTTCTGGGAGAAAATGTCCTCAGTGGGAAAGACAATGTCCTCTTGAGGGAAGAAAACAGGTCTTTCTTACAGCAAATGTCATCCAATTGGGAGAAAATCTCCTCTCTTGGGGAGAAAAGTGGTCTTTCTGAGAGAAGGTGTCCTCTTCTTGGCTGCAAGTGTCCCATTTGGCATTGTCATGGAGGCTTTTTGGGGAGAAAGCGTGTGGCAGTTGTAAGAGAAGGGGTATTTCTGGGAGCAAATCTCCTCTTTTTGGAAGAGAAGGTGAAATTTCCAAGGGAAAAGTGGCATTTCTGGGAGGAAATGACAGAGCTGGGGGAGAAAAGTGGGAACCGGTGGGAAAGAAGATCTTGTACTGGAGAGCAACGGTGGTCTTTTTGGTGTGCCAAGTGGTCTCTTGGGGAGACAACGTGGTAAATAGGGGAGACAATGTCCTCTGGAGGAGTGTCAAGTAGTATTTGGGAGAGCAAACGTCAGGTATTTCTCGGAAACCGGCTGTTTCTGGGAGATAGTAGCAGACTTGGTTGGAAAATGACAGGTGTTTGTGAGAAAGCTGGTATTTTGGGGAAAAAAGGCCGTTTTTTAAAGAATAAGCTGGCATTTCTGGGAGAATATGTCCCATCTTTGGGAGAAAACGGGTGTATGTGGGAGAAAAGGCCATTGTGATGGGAGTCAGTGTGATCTTGAGGAGTGGAAAGCAGTATTCTTGAGATGAAACGTGAGGTATTTCTAAGAGTCCTGGTATTTCTGGGAGAAAATGTCTTGTTTTGGAGAGCCAAAGTCCCATTTTGGGGGCAGAAGCTGGTATTTCTGTGACACTGCCATCTTGATGGGGGTAAGTGTGATCTTGAGGAGTGTAAAGCAGCATTTTGGTTAGAAAATGGGAGCTCTTCCTAAGAGCAGTGCTATTTCTGGGAGAAAAGGAGCTCTACTGGGCATAAAAATGGTGTATCTGTGATAAAATGCCACATTTCTGAAAGAAACTGTCCTCTTGCGGAGTGTAATGCTGTATGTTCCGGAGGAAATGGGAAATATTCAGCAGAGTCCTGGTATTTCTGGGAGAAGAGGTCTGATGTGGGGGGGGGAAGGTGATGTATCTGTGAGAAAGCTGGTGTTTCTGGGAGAAAATGCCAGGTATTGGTGAGGAAACAGATGCTAGAGAGGGAAAAGGCCATCCCTTTGGGAGAGAAGTGGTATTTCTGGGAGAAAATGCCCCAAATCGGGGAGTAAGTGTCATCCTGAGGCGTGTCATGGAGTAGATTTGGGAGGAAATGGAGGCGTTTCACAGAGTAGCGGCACTTCTGGGAGAAAATGTCCTCAGTGGGAAAGACAATGTCCTCTTGAGGGAAGAAAACGGGTCTTTCTTACAGCAAATGTCATCCAATTGGGAGAAAATCTCCTCTCTTGGGGAGAAAAGTGGTCTTTCTGAGAGAAGGTGTCCTCTTCTTGGCTGCAAGTGTCCCATTTGGCATTGTCATGGAGGCTTTTTGGGGAGAAAGCGTGTGGCAGTTGTAAGAGAAGGGGTATTTCTGGGAGCAAATCTCCTCTTTTTGGAAGAGAAGGTGAAATTTCCAAGGGAAAAGTGGCATTTCTGGGAGGAAATGACATAGCTGGGGGAGAAAAGTGGGAACCGGTGGGAAAGAAGATCTTGTACTGGAGAGCAACGGTGGTCTTTTTGGTGTGCCAAGTGGTCTCTTGGGGAGACAACGTGGTAAATAGGGGAGACAATGTCCTCGGGAGGAGTGTCAAGTAGTATTTGGGAGAGCAAACGTCAGGTATTTCTCGGAAACCGGCTGTTTCTGGGAGATAGTAGCAGACTTGGTTGGAAAATGACAGGTGTTTGTGAGAAAGCTGGTATTTTGGGGAAAAAAGGCCGTTTTTTAAAGAATAAGCTGGCATTTCTGGGAGAATATGTCCCATCTTTGGGAGAAAACGGGTGTATGTGGGAGAAAATGTCGTGTATTTGGGAGAAAGCTGGTGTATGTGGGAGAAAAGGCCATTGTGATGGGAGTCAGTGTGATCTTGAGGAGTGGAAAGCAGTATTCTTGAGATGAAACGTGAGGTATTTCTAAGAGTCCTGGTATTTCTGGGAGAAAATGTCTTGTTTTGGAGAGCCAAAGTCCCATTTTGGGGGCAGAAGCTGGTATTTCTGTGACACTGCCATCTTGATGGGGGTAAGTGTGATCTTGAGGAGTGTAAAGCAGCATTTTGGTTAGAAAATGGGAGCTCTTCCTAAGAGCAGTGCTATTTCTGGGAGAAAAGGAGCTCTACTGGGCATAAAAATGGTGTATCTGTGATAAAATGCCACGTTTCTGAAAGAAACTGTCCTCTTGCGGAGTGTAATGCTGTATGTTCCGGAGGAAATGGGAAATATTCAGCAGAGTCCTGGTATTTCTGGGAGAAGAGGTCTGATGTGGGGGGGGGAAGGTGATGTATCTGTGAGAAAGCTGGTGTTTCTGGGAGAAAATGCCAGGTATTGGTGAGGAAACAGATGCTAGAGAGGGAAAAGGCCATCCCTTTGGGAGAGAAGTGGTATTTCTGGGAGAAAATGCCCCAAATCGGGGAGTAAGTGTCATCCTGAGGCGTGTCATGGAGTAGATTTGGGAGGAAATGGAGGTGTTTCACAGAGTAGCGGCACTTCTGGGAGAAAATGTCCTCAGTGGGAAAGACAATGTCCTCTTGAGGGAAGAAAACAGGTCTTTCTTACAGCAAATGTCATCCAATTGGGAGAAAATCTCCTCTCTTGGGGAGAAAAGTGGTCTTTCTGAGAGAAGGTGTCCTCTTCTTGGCTGCAAGTGTCCCATTTGGCATTGTCATGGAGGCTTTTTGGGGAGAAAGCGTGTGGCAGTTGTAAGAGAAGGGGTATTTCTGGGAGCAAATCTCCTCTTTTTGGAAGAGAAGGTGAAATTTCCAAGGGAAAAGTGGCATTTCTGGGAGGAAATGACATAGCTGGGGGAGAAAAGTGGGAACCGGTGGGAAAGAAGATCTTGTACTGGAGAGCAACGGTGGTCTTTTTGGTGTGCCAAGTGGTCTCTTGGGGAGACAACGTGGTAAATAGGGGAGACAATGTCCTCTGGAGGAGTGTCAAGTAGTATTTGGGAGAGCAAACGTCAGGTATTTCTCGGAAACCGGCTGTTTCTGGGAGATAGTAGCAGACTTGGTTGGAAAATGACAGGTGTTTGTGAGAAAGCTGGTATTTTGGGGAAAAAAGGCCGTTTTTTAAAGAATAAGCTGGCATTTCTGGGAGAATATGTCCCATCTTTGGGAGAAAACGGGTGTATGTGGGAGAAAATGTCGTGTATTTGGGAGAAAGCTGGTGTATGTGGGAGAAAAGGCCATTGTGATGGGAGTCAGTGTGATCTTGAGGAGTGGAAAGCAGTATTCTTGAGATGAAACGTGAGGTATTTCTAAGAGTCCTGGTATTTCTGGGAGAAAATGTCTTGTTTTGGAGAGCCAAAGTCCCATTTTGGGGGCAGAAGCTGGTATTTCTGTGACACTGCCATCTTGATGGGGGTAAGTGTGATCTTGAGGAGTGTAAAGCAGCATTTTGGTTAGAAAATGGGAGCTCTTCCTAAGAGCAGTGCTATTTCTGGGAGAAAAGGAGCTCTACTGGGCATAGAAATGGTGTATCTGTGATAAAATGCCACGTTTCTGAAAGAAACTGTCCTCTTGCGGAGTGTAATGCTGTATGTTCCGGAGGAAATGGGAAATATTCAGCAGAGTCCTGGTATTTCTGGGAGAAGAGGTCTGATGTGGGGGGGGGAAGGTGATGTATCTGTGAGAAAGCTGGTGTTTCTGGGAGAAAATGCCAGGTATTGGTGAGGAAACAGATGCTAGAGAGGGAAAAGGCCATCCCTTTGGGAGAGAAGTGGTATTTCTGGGAGAAAATGCCCCAAATCGGGGAGTAAGTGTCATCCTGAGGCGTGTCATGGAGTAGATTTGGGAGGAAATGGAGGTGTTTCACAGAGTAGCGGCACTTCTGGGAGAAAATGTCCTCAGTGGGAAAGACAATGTCCTCTTGAGGGAAGAAAACAGGTCTTTCTTACAGCAAATGTCATCCAATTGGGAGAAAATCTCCTCTCTTGGGGAGAAAAGTGGTCTTTCTGAGAGAAGGTGTCCTCTTCTTGGCTGCAAGTGTCCCATTTGGCATTGTCATGGAGGCTTTTTGGGGAGAAAGCGTGTGGCAGTTGTAAGAGAAGGGGTATTTCTGGGAGCAAATCTCCTCTTTTTGGAAGAGAAGGTGAAATTTCCAAGGGAAAAGTGGCATTTCTGGGAGGAAATGACATAGCTGGGGGAGAAAAGTGGGAACCGGTGGGAAAGAAGAACTTGTACTGGAGAGCAACGGTGGTCTTTTTGGTGTGCCAAGTGGTCTCTTGGGGAGACAACGTGGTAAATAGGGGAGACAATGTCCTCTGGAGGAGTGTCAAGTAGTATTTGGGAGAGCAAACGTCAGGTATTTCTCGGAAACCGGCTGTTTCTGGGAGATAGTAGCAGACTTGGTTGGAAAATGACAGGTGTTTGTGAGAAAGCTGGTATTTTGGGGAAAAAAGGCCGTTTTTTAAAGAATAAGCTGGCATTTCTGGGAGAATATGTCCCATCTTTGGGAGAAAACGGGTGTATGTGGGAGAAAATGTCGTGTATTTGGGAGAAAGCTGGTGTATGTGGGAGAAAAGGCCATTGTGATGGGAGTCAGTGTGATCTTGAGGAGTGGAAAGCAGTATTCTTGAGATGAAACGTGAGGTATTTCTAAGAGTCCTGGTATTTCTGGGAGAAAATGTCTTGTTTTGGAGAGCCAAAGTCCCATTTTGGGGGCAGAAGCTGGTATTTCTGTGACACTGCCATCTTGATGGGGGTAAGTGTGATCTTGAGGAGTGTAAAGCAGCATTTTGGTTAGAAAATGGGAGCTCTTCCTAAGAGCAGTGCTATTTCTGGGAGAAAAGGAGCTCTACTGGGCATAAAAATGGTGTATCCGTGATAAAATGCCACATTTCTGAAAGAAACTGTCCTCTTGCGGAGTGTAATGCTGTATGTTCCGGAGGAAATGGGAAATATTCAGCAGAGTCCTGGTATTTCTGGGAGAAGAGGTCTGATGTGGGGGGGGGAAGGTGATGTATCTGTGAGAAAGCTGGTGTTTCTGGGAGAAAATGCCAGGTATTGGTGAGGAAACAGATGCTAGAGAGGGAAAAGGCCATCCCTTTGGGAGAGAAGTGGTATTTCTGGGAGAAAATGCCCCAAATCGGGGAGTAAGTGTCATCCTGAGGCGTGTCATGGAGTAGATTTGGGAGGAAATGGAGGTGTTTCACAGAGTAGCGGCACTTCTGGGAGAAAATGTCCTCAGTGGGAAAGACAATGTCCTCTTGAGGGAAGAAAACAGGTCTTTCTTACAGCAAATGTCATCCAATTGGGAGAAAATCTCCTCTCTTGGGGAGAAAAGTGGTCTTTCTGAGAGAAGGTGTCCTCTTCTTGGCTGCAAGTGTCCCATTTGGCATTGTCATGGAGGCTTTTTGGGGAGAAAGCGTGTGGCAGTTGTAAGAGAAGGGGTATTTCTGGGAGCAAATCTCCTCTTTTTGGAAGAGAAGGTGAAATTTCCAAGGGAAAAGTGGCATTTCTGGGAGGAAATGACATAGCTGGGGGAGAAAAGTGGGAACCGGTGGGAAAGAAGATCTTGTACTGGAGAGCAACGGTGGTCTTTTTGGTGTGCCAAGTGGTCTCTTGGGGAGACAACGTGGTAAATAGGGGAGACAATGTCCTCTGGAGGAGTGTCAAGTAGTATTTGGGAGAGCAAACGTCAGGTATTTCTCGGAAACCGGCTGTTTCTGGGAGATAGTAGCAGACTTGGTTGGAAAATGACAGGTGTTTGTGAGAAAGCTGGTATTTTGGGGAAAAAAGGCCGTTTTTTAAAGAATAAGCTGGCATTTCTGGGAGAATATGTCCCATCTTTGGGAGAAAACGGGTGTATGTGGGAGAAAATGTCGTGTATTTGGGAGAAAGCTGGTGTATGTGGGAGAAAAGGCCATTGTGATGGGAGTCAGTGTGATCTTGAGGAGTGGAAAGCAGTATTCTTGAGATGAAACGTGAGGTATTTCTAAGAGTCCTGGTATTTCTGGGAGAAAATGTCTTGTTTTGGAGAGCCAAAGTCCCATTTTGGGGGCAGAAGCTGGTATTTCTGTGACACTGCCATCTTGATGGGGGTAAGTGTGATCTTGAGGAGTGTAAAGCAGCATTTTGGTTAGAAAATGGGAGCTCTTCCTAAGAGCAGTGCTATTTCTGGGAGAAAAGGAGCTCTACTGGGCATAAAAATGGTGTATCCGTGATAAAATGCCACGTTTCTGAAAGAAACTGTCCTCTTGCGGAGTGTAATGCTGTATGTTCCGGAGGAAATGGGAAATATTCAGCAGAGTCCTGGTATTTCTGGGAGAAGAGGTCTGATGTGGGGGGGGGAAGGTGATGTATCTGTGAGAAAGCTGGTGTTTCTGGGAGAAAATGCCAGGTATTGGTGAGGAAACAGATGCTAGAGAGGGAAAAGGCCATCCCTTTGGGAGAGAAGTGGTATTTCTGGGAGAAAATGCCCCAAATCGGGGAGTAAGTGTCATCCTGAGGCGTGTCATGGAGTAGATTTGGGAGGAAATGGAGGTGTTTCACAGAGTAGCGGCACTTCTGGGAGAAAATGTCCTCAGTGGGAAAGACAATGTCCTCTTGAGGGAAGAAAACAGGTCTTTCTTACAGCAAATGTCATCCAATTGGGAGAAAATCTCCTCTCTTGGGGAGAAAAGTGGTCTTTCTGAGAGAAGGTGTCCTCTTCTTGGCTGCAAGTGTCCCATTTGGCATTGTCATGGAGGCTTTTTGGGGAGAAAGCGTGTGGCAGTTGTAAGAGAAGGGGTATTTCTGGGAGCAAATCTCCTCTTCTTGGAAGAGAAGGTGAAATTTCCAAGGGAAAAGTGGCATTTCTGGGAGGAAATGACATAGCTGGGGGAGAAAAGTGGGAACCGGTGGGAAAGAAGATCTTGTACTGGAGAGCAACGGTGGTCTTTTTGGTGTGCCAAGTGGTCTCTTGGGGAGACAACGTGGTAAATAGGGGAGACAATGTCCTCTGGAGGAGTGTCAAGTAGTATTTGGGAGAGCAAACGTCAGGTATTTCTCGGAAACCGGCTGTTTCTGGGAGATAGTAGCAGACTTGGTTGGAAAATGACAGGTGTTTGTGAGAAAGCTGGTATTTTGGGGAAAAAAGGCCGTTTTTTAAAGAATAAGCTGGCATTTCTGGGAGAATATGTCCCATCTTTGGGAGAAAATGGGTGTATGTGGGAGAAAATGTCGTGTATTTGGGAGAAAGCTGGTGTATGTGGGAGAAAAGGCCATTGTGATGGGAGTCAGTGTGATCTTGAGGAGTGGAAAGCAGTATTCTTGAGATGAAACGTGAGGTATTTCTAAGAGTCCTGGTATTTCTGGGAGAAAATGTCTTGTTTTGGAGAGCCAAAGTCCCATTTTGGGGGCAGAAGCTGGTATTTCTGTGACACTGCCATCTTGATGGGGGTAAGTGTGATCTTGAGGAGTGTAAAGCAGCATTTTGGTTAGAAAATGGGAGCTCTTCCTAAGAGCAGTGCTATTTCTGGGAGAAAAGGAGCTCTACTGGGCATAAAAATGGTGTATCTGTGATAAAATGCCACGTTTCTGAAAGAAACTGTCCTCTTGCGGAGTGTAATGCTGTATGTTCCGGAGGAAATGGGAAATATTCAGCAGAGTCCTGGTATTTCTGGGAGAAGAGGTCTGATGTGGGGGGGGGAAGGTGATGTATCTGTGAGAAAGCTGGTGTTTCTGGGAGAAAATGCCAGGTATTGGTGAGGAAACAGATGCTAGAGAGGGAAAAGGCCATCCCTTTGGGAGAGAAGTGGTATTTCTGGGAGAAAATGCCCCAAATCGGGGAGTAAGTGTCATCCTGAGGCGTGTCATGGAGTAGATTTGGGAGGAAATGGAGGTGTTTCACAGAGTAGCGGCACTTCTGGGAGAAAATGTCCTCAGTGGGAAAGACAATGTCCTCTTGAGGGAAGAAAACAGGTCTTTCTTACAGCAAATGTCATCCAATTGGGAGAAAATCTCCTCTCTTGGGGAGAAAAGTGGTCTTTCTGAGAGAAGGTGTCCTCTTCTTGGCTGCAAGTGTCCCATTTGGCATTGTCATGGAGGCTTTTTGGGGAGAAAGCGTGTGGCAGTTGTAAGAGAAGGGGTATTTCTGGGAGCAAATCTCCTCTTTTTGGAAGAGAAGGTGAAATTTCCAAGGGAAAAGTGGCATTTCTGGGAGGAAATGACATAGCTGGGGGAGAAAAGTGGGAACCGGTGGGAAAGAAGATCTTGTACTGGAGAGCAACGGTGGTCTTTTTGGTGTGCCAAGTGGTCTCTTGGGGAGACAACGTGGTAAATAGGGGAGACAATGTCCTCTGGAGGAGTGTCAAGTAGTATTTGGGAGAGCAAACGTCAGGTATTTCTCGGAAACCGGCTGTTTCTGGGAGATAGTAGCAGACTTGGTTGGAAAATGACAGGTGTTTGTGAGAAAGCTGGTATTTTGGGGAAAAAAGGCCGTTTTTTAAAGAATAAGCTGGCATTTCTGGGAGAATATGTCCCATCTTTGGGAGAAAACGGGTGTATGTGGGAGAAAATGTCGTGTATTTGGGAGAAAGCTGGTGTATGTGGGAGAAAAGGCCATTGTGATGGGAGTCAGTGTGATCTTGAGGAGTGGAAAGCAGTATTCTTGAGATGAAACGTGAGGTATTTCTAAGAGTCCTGGTATTTCTGGGAGAAAATGTCTTGTTTTGGAGAGCCAAAGTCCCATTTTGGGGGCAGAAGCTGGTATTTCTGTGACACTGCCATCTTGATGGGGGTAAGTGTGATCTTGAGGAGTGTAAAGCAGCATTTTGGTTAGAAAATGGGAGCTCTTCCTAAGAGCAGTGCTATTTCTGGGAGAAAAGGAGCTCTACTGGGCATAAAAATGGTGTATCCGTGATAAAATGCCACATTTCTGAAAGAAACTGTCCTCTTGCGGAGTGTAATGCTGTATGTTCCGGAGGAAATGGGAAATATTCAGCAGAGTCCTGGTATTTCTGGGAGAAGAGGTCTGATGTGGGGGGGGGAAGGTGATGTATCTGTGAGAAAGCTGGTGTTTCTGGGAGAAAATGCCAGGTATTGGTGAGGAAACAGATGCTAGAGAGGGAAAAGACCATCCCTTTGGGAGAGAAGTGGTATTTCTGGGAGAAAATGCCCCAAATCGGGGAGTAAGTGTCATCCTGAGGCGTGTCATGGAGTAGATTTGGGAGGAAATGGAGGTGTTTCACAGAGTAGCGGCACTTCTGGGAGAAAATGTCCTCAGTGGGAAAGACAATGTCCTCTTGAGGGAAGAAAACAGGTCTTTCTTACAGCAAATGTCATCCAATTGGGAGAAAATCTCCTCTCTTGGGGAGAAAAGTGGTCTTTCTGAGAGAAGGTGTCCTCTTCTTGGCTGCAAGTGTCCCATTTGGCATTGTCATGGAGGCTTTTTGGGGAGAAAGCGTGTGGCAGTTGTAAGAGAAGGGGTATTTCTGGGAGCAAATCTCCTCTTTTTGGAAGAGAAGGTGAAATTTCCAAGGGAAAAGTGGCATTTCTGGGAGGAAATGACATAGCTGGGGGAGAAAAGTGGGAACCGGTGGGAAAGAAGATCTTGTACTGGAGAGCAACGGTGGTCTTTTTGGTGTGCCAAGTGGTCTCTTGGGGAGACAACGTGGTAAACAGGGGAGACAATGTCCTCTGGAGGAGTGTCAAGTAGTATTTGGGAGAGCAAACGTCAGGTATTTCTCGGAAACCGGCTGTTTCTGGGAGATAGTAGCAGACTTGGTTGGAAAATGACAGGTGTTTGTGAGAAAGCTGGTATTTTGGGAAAAAAAGGCCGTTTTTTAAAGAATAAGCTGGCATTTCTGGGAGAATATGTCCCATCTTTGGGAGAAAACAGGTGTATGTGGGAGAAAATGTCGTGTATTTGGGAGAAAGCTGGTGTATGTGGGAGAAAAGGCCATTGTGATGGGAGTCAGTGTGATCTTGAGGAGTGGAAAGCAGTATTCTTGAGATGAAACGTGAGGTATTTCTAAGAGTCCTGGTATTTCTGGGAGAAAATGTCTTGTTTTGGAGAGCCAAAGTCCCATTTTGGGGGCAGAAGCTGGTATTTCTGTGACACTGCCATCTTGATGGGGGTAAGTGTGATCTTGAGGAGTGTAAAACAGCATTTTGGTTAGAAAATGGGAGCTCTTCCTAAGAGCAGTGCTATTTCTGGGAGAAAAGGAGCTCTACTGGGCATAAAAATGGTGTATCTGTGATAAAATGCCACATTTCTGAAAGAAACTGTCCTCTTGCGGAGTGTAATGCTGTATGTTCCGGAGGAAATGGGAAATATTCAGCAGAGTCCTGGTATTTCTGGGAGAAGAGGTCTGATGTGGGGGGGGGAAGGTGATGTATCTGTGAGAAAGCTGGTGTTTCTGGGAGAAAATGCCAGGTATTGGTGAGGAAACAGATGCTAGAGAGGGAAAAGGCCATCCCTTTGGGAGAGAAGTGGTATTTCTGGGAGAAAATGCCCCAAATCGGGGAGTAAGTGTCATCCTGAGGCGTGTCATGGAGTAGATTTGGGAGGAAATGGAGGTGTTTCACAGAGTAGCGGCACTTCTGGGAGAAAATGTCCTCAGTGGGAAAGACAATGTCCTCTTGAGGGAAGAAAACAGGTCTTTCTTACAGCAAATGTCATCCAATTGGGAGAAAATCTCCTCTCTTGGGGAGAAAAGTGGTCTTTCTGAGAGAAGGTGTCCTCTTCTTGGCTGCAAGTGTCCCATTTGGCATTGTCATGGAGGCTTTTTGGGGAGAAAGCGTGTGGCAGTTGTAAGAGAAGGGGTATTTCTGGGAGCAAATCTCCTCTTTTTGGAAGAGAAGGTGAAATTTCCAAGGGAAAAGTGGCATTTCTGGGAGGAAATGACATAGCTGGGGGAGAAAAGTGGGAACCGGTGGGAAAGAAGATCTTGTACTGGAGAGCAACGGTGGTCTTTTTGGTGTGCCAAGTGGTCTCTTGGGGAGACAACGTGGTAAATAGGGGAGACAATGTCCTCTGGAGGAGTGTCAAGTAGTATTTGGGAGAGCAAACGTCAGGTATTTCTCGGAAACCGGCTGTTTCTGGGAGATAGTAGCAGACTTGGTTGGAAAATGACAGGTGTTTGTGAGAAAGCTGGTATTTTGGGGAAAAAAGGCCGTTTTTTAAAGAATAAGCTGGCATTTCTGGGAGAATATGTCCCATCTTTGGGAGAAAACGGGTGTATGTGGGAGAAAATGTCGTGTATTTGGGAGAAAGCTGGTGTATGTGGGAGAAAAGGCCATTGTGATGGGAGTCAGTGTGATCTTGAGGAGTGGAAAGCAGTATTCTTGAGATGAAACGTGAGGTATTTCTAAGAGTCCTGGTATTTCTGGGAGAAAATGTCTTGTTTTGGAGAGCCAAAGTCCCATTTTGGGGGCAGAAGCTGGTATTTCTGTGACACTGCCATCTTGATGGGGGTAAGTGTGATCTTGAGGAGTGTAAAACAGCATTTTGGTTAGAAAATGGGAGCTCTTCCTAAGAGCAGTGCTATTTCTGGGAGAAAAGGAGCTCTACTGGGCATAAAAATGGTGTATCTGTGATAAAATGCCACATTTCTGAAAGAAACTGTCCTCTTGCGGAGTGTAATGCTGTATGTTCCGGAGGAAATGGGAAATATTCAGCAGAGTCCTGGTATTTCTGGGAGAAGAGGTCTGATGTGGGGGGGGGAAGGTGATGTATCTGTGAGAAAGCTGGTGTTTCTGGGAGAAAATGCCAGGTATTGGTGAGGAAACAGATGCTAGAGAGGGAAAAGGCCATCCCTTTGGGAGAGAAGTGGTATTTCTGGGAGAAAATGCCCCAAATCGGGGAGTAAGTGTCATCCTGAGGCGTGTCATGGAGTAGATTTGGGAGGAAATGGAGGTGTTTCACAGAGTAGCGGCACTTCTGGGAGAAAATGTCCTCAGTGGGAAAGACAATGTCCTCTTGAGGGAAGAAAACAGGTCTTTCTTACAGCAAATGTCATCCAATTGGGAGAAAATCTCCTCTCTTGGGGAGAAAAGTGGTCTTTCTGAGAGAAGGTGTCCTCTTCTTGGCTGCAAGTGTCCCATTTGGCATTGTCATGGAGGCTTTTTGGGGAGAAAGCGTGTGGCAGTTGTAAGAGAAGGGGTATTTCTGGGAGCAAATCTCCTCTTTTTGGAAGAGAAGGTGAAATTTCCAAGGGAAAAGTGGCATTTCTGGGAGGAAATGACATAGCTGGGGGAGAAAAGTGGGAACCGGTGGGAAAGAAGATCTTGTACTGGAGAGCAACGGTGGTCTTTTTGGTGTGCCAAGTGGTCTCTTGGGGAGACAACGTGGTAAATAGGGGAGACAATGTCCTCTGGAGGAGTGTCAAGTAGTATTTGGGAGAGCAAACGTCAGGTATTTCTCGGAAACCGGCTGTTTCTGGGAGATAGTAGCAGACTTGGTTGGAAAATGACAGGTGTTTGTGAGAAAGCTGGTATTTTGGGGAAAAAAGGCCGTTTTTTAAAGAATAAGCTGGCATTTCTGGGAGAATATGTCCCATCTTTGGGAGAAAACGGGTGTATGTGGGAGAAAATGTCGTGTATTTGGGAGAAAGCTGGTGTATGTGGGAGAAAAGGCCATTGTGATGGGAGTCAGTGTGATCTTGAGGAGTGGAAAGCAGTATTCTTGAGATGAAACGTGAGGTATTTCTAAGAGTCCTGGTATTTCTGGGAGAAAATGTCTTGTTTTGGAGAGCCAAAGTCCCATTTTGGGGGCAGAAGCTGGTATTTCTGTGACACTGCCATCTTGATGGGGGTAAGTGTGATCTTGAGGAGTGTAAAGCAGCATTTTGGTTAGAAAATGGGAGCTCTTCCTAAGAGCAGTGCTATTTCTGGGAGAAAAGGAGCTCTACTGGGCATAAAAATGGTGTATCTGTGATAAAATGCCACATTTCTGAAAGAAACTGTCCTCTTGCGGAGTGTAATGCTGTATGTTCCGGAGGAAATGGGAAATATTCAGCAGAGTCCTGGTATTTCTGGGAGAAGAGGTCTGATGTGGGGGGGGGAAGGTGATGTATCTGTGAGAAAGCTGGTGTTTCTGGGAGAAAATGCCAGGTATTGGTGAGGAAACAGATGCTAGAGAGGGAAAAGGCCATCCCTTTGGGAGAGAAGTGGTATTTCTGGGAGAAAATGCCCCAAATCGGGGAGTAAGTGTCATCCTGAGGCGTGTCATGGAGTAGATTTGGGAGGAAATGGAGGTGTTTCACAGAGTAGCGGCACTTCTGGGAGAAAATGTCCTCAGTGGGAAAGACAATGTCCTCTTGAGGGAAGAAAACAGGTCTTTCTTACAGCAAATGTCATCCAATTGGGAGAAAATCTCCTCTCTTGGGGAGAAAAGTGGTCTTTCTGAGAGAAGGTGTCCTCTTCTTGGCTGCAAGTGTCCCATTTGGCATTGTCATGGAGGCTTTTTGGGGAGAAAGCGTGTGGCAGTTGTAAGAGAAGGGGTATTTCTGGGAGCAAATCTCCTCTTTTTGGAAGAGAAGGTGAAATTTCCAAGGGAAAAGTGGCATTTCTGGGAGGAAATGACATAGCTGGGGGAGAAAAGTGGGAACCGGTGGGAAAGAAGATCTTGTACTGGAGAGCAACGGTGGTCTTTTTGGTGTGCCAAGTGGTCTCTTGGGGAGACAACGTGGTAAATAGGGGAGACAATGTCCTCGGGAGGAGTGTCAAGTAGTATTTGGGAGAGCAAACGTCAGGTATTTCTCGGAAACCGGCTGTTTCTGGGAGATAGTAGCAGACTTGGTTGGAAAATGACAGGTGTTTGTGAGAAAGCTGGTATTTTGGGGAAAAAAGGCCGTTTTTTAAAGAATAAGCTGGCATTTCTGGGAGAATATGTCCCATCTTTGGGAGAAAACGGGTGTATGTGGGAGAAAATGTCGTGTATTTGGGAGAAAGCTGGTGTATGTGGGAGAAAAGGCCATTGTGATGGGAGTCAGTGTGATCTTGAGGAGTGGAAAGCAGTATTCTTGAGATGAAACGTGAGGTATTTCTAAGAGTCCTGGTATTTCTGGGAGAAAATGTCTTGTTTTGGAGAGCCAAAGTCCCATTTTGGGGGCAGAAGCTGGTATTTCTGTGACACTGCCATCTTGATGGGGGTAAGTGTGATCTTGAGGAGTGTAAAGCAGCATTTTGGTTAGAAAATGGGAGCTCTTCCTAAGAGCAGTGCTATTTCTGGGAGAAAAGGAGCTCTACTGGGCATAAAAATGGTGTATCTGTGATAAAATGCCACATTTCTGAAAGAAACTGTCCTCTTGCGGAGTGTAATGTTGTATGTTCCGGAGGAAATGGGAAATATTCAGCAGAGTCCTGGTATTTCTGGGAGAAGAGGTCTGATGTGGGGGGGGGAAGGTGATGTATCTGTGAGAAAGCTGGTGTTTCTGGGAGAAAATGCCAGGTATTGGTGAGGAAACAGATGCTAGAGAGGGAAAAGGCCATCCCTTTGGGAGAGAAGTGGTATTTCTGGGAGAAAATGCCCCAAATCGGGGAGTAAGTGTCATCCTGAGGCGTGTCATGGAGTAGATTTGGGAGGAAATGGAGGTGTTTCACAGAGTAGCGGCACTTCTGGGAGAAAATGTCCTCAGTGGGAAAGACAATGTCCTCTTGAGGGAAGAAAACGGGTCTTTCTTACAGCAAATGTCATCCAATTGGGAGAAAATCTCCTCTCTTGGGGAGAAAAGTGGTCTTTCTGAGAGAAGGTGTCCTCTTCTTGGCTGCAAGTGTCCCATTTGGCATTGTCATGGAGGCTTTTTGGGGAGAAAGCGTGTGGCAGTTGTAAGAGAAGGGGTATTTCTGGGAGCAAATCTCCTCTTTTTGGAAGAGAAGGTGAAATTTCCAAGGGAAAAGTGGCATTTCTGGGAGGAAATGACATAGCTGGGGGAGAAAAGTGGGAACCGGTGGGAAAGAAGATCTTGTACTGGAGAGCAACGGTGGTCTTTTTGGTGTGCCAAGTGGTCTCTTGGGGAGACAACGTGGTAAATAGGGGAGACAATGTCCTCTGGAGGAGTGTCAAGTAGTATTTGGGAGAGCAAACGTCAGGTATTTCTCGGAAACCGGCTGTTTCTGGGAGATAGTAGCAGACTTGGTTGGAAAATGACAGGTGTTTGTGAGAAAGCTGGTATTTTGGGGAAAAAAGGCCGTTTTTTAAAGAATAAGCTGGCATTTCTGGGAGAATATGTCCCATCTTTGGGAGAAAACGGGTGTATGTGGGAGAAAATGTCGTGTATTTGGGAGAAAGCTGGTGTATGTGGGAGAAAAGGCCATTGTGATGGGAGTCAGTGTGATCTTGAGGAGTGGAAAGCAGTATTCTTGAGATGAAACGTGAGGTATTTCTAAGAGTCCTGGTATTTCTGGGAGAAAATGTCTTGTTTTGGAGAGCCAAAGTCCCATTTTGGGGGCAGAAGCTGGTATTTCTGTGACACTGCCATCTTGATGGGGGTAAGTGTGATCTTGAGGAGTGTAAAGCAGCATTTTGGTTAGAAAATGGGAGCTCTTCCTAAGAGCAGTGCTATTTCTGGGAGAAAAGGAGCTCTACTGGGCATAAAAATGGTGTATCTGTGATAAAATGCCACATTTCTGAAAGAAACTGTCCTCTTGCGGAGTGTAATGCTGTATGTTCCGGAGGAAATGGGAAATATTCAGCAGAGTCCTGGTATTTCTGGGAGAAGAGGTCTGATGTGGGGGGGGGAAGGTGATGTATCTGTGAGAAAGCTGGTGTTTCTGGGAGAAAATGCCAGGTATTGGTGAGGAAACAGATGCTAGAGAGGGAAAAGGCCATCCCTTTGGGAGAGAAGTGGTATTTCTGGGAGAAAATGCCCCAAATCGGGGAGTAAGTGTCATCCTGAGGCGTGTCATGGAGTAGATTTGGGAGGAAATGGAGGTGTTTCACAGAGTAGCGGCACTTCTGGGAGAAAATGTCCTCAGTGGGAAAGACAATGTCCTCTTGAGGGAAGAAAACAGGTCTTTCTTACAGCAAATGTCATCCAATTGGGAGAAAATCTCCTCTCTTGGGGAGAAAAGTGGTCTTTCTGAGAGAAGGTGTCCTCTTCTTGGCTGCAAGTGTCCCATTTGGCATTGTCATGGAGGCTTTTTGGGGAGAAAGCGTGTGGCAGTTGTAAGAGAAGGGGTATTTCTGGGAGCAAATCTCCTCTTTTTGGAAGAGAAGGTGAAATTTCCAAGGGAAAAGTGGCATTTCTGGGAGGAAATGACATAGCTGGGGGAGAAAAGTGGGAACCGGTGGGAAAGAAGAACTTGTACTGGAGAGCAACGGTGGTCTTTTTGGTGTGCCAAGTGGTCTCTTGGGGAGACAACGTGGTAAATAGGGGAGACAATGTCCTCTGGAGGAGTGTCAAGTAGTATTTGGGAGAGCAAACGTCAGGTATTTCTCGGAAACCGGCTGTTTCTGGGAGATAGTAGCAGACTTGGTTGGAAAATGACAGGTGTTTGTGAGAAAGCTGGTATTTTGGGGAAAAAAGGCCGTTTTTTAAAGAATAAGCTGGCATTTCTGGGAGAATATGTCCCATCTTTGGGAGAAAACGGGTGTATGTGGGAGAAAATGTCGTGTATTTGGGAGAAAGCTGGTGTATGTGGGAGAAAAGGCCATTGTGATGGGAGTCAGTGTGATCTTGAGGAGTGGAAAGCAGTATTCTTGAGATGAAACGTGAGGTATTTCTAAGAGTCCTGGTATTTCTGGGAGAAAATGTCTTGTTTTGGAGAGCCAAAGTCCCATTTTGGGGGCAGAAGCTGGTATTTCTGTGACACTGCCATCTTGATGGGGGTAAGTGTGATCTTGAGGAGTGTAAAGCAGCATTTTGGTTAGAAAATGAGAGCTCTTCCTAAGAGCAGTGCTATTTCTGGGAGAAAAGGAGCTCTACTGGGCATAAAAATGGTGTATCTGTGATAAAATGCCACATTTCTGAAAGAAACTGTCCTCTTGCGGAGTGTAATGCTGTATGTTCCGGAGGAAATGGGAAATATTCAGCAGAGTCCTGGTATTTCTGGGAGAAGAGGTCTGATGTGGGGGGGGGAAGGTGATGTATCTGTGAGAAAGCTGGTATTTCTGGGAGAAAATGCCCCAAATCGGGGAGTAAGTGTCATCCTGAGGCGTGTCATGGAGTAGATTTGGGAGGAAATGGAGGTGTTTCACAGAGTAGCGGCACTTCTGGGAGAAAATGTCCTCAGTGGGAAAGACAATGTCCTCTTGAGGGAAGAAAACAGGTCTTTCTTACAGCAAATGTCATCCAATTGGGAGAAAATCTCCTCTCTTGGGGAGAAAAGTGGTCTTTCTGAGAGAAGGTGTCCTCTTCTTGGCTGCAAGTGTCCCATTTGGCATTGTCATGGAGGCTTTTTGGGGAGAAAGCGTGTGGCAGTTGTAAGAGAAGGGGTATTTCTGGGAGCAAATCTCCTCTTTTTGGAAGAGAAGGTGAAATTTCCAAGGGAAAAGTGGCATTTCTGGGAGGAAATGACATAGCTGGGGGAGAAAAGTGGGAACCGGTGGGAAAGAAGATCTTGTACTGGAGAGCAACGGTGGTCTTTTTGGTGTGCCAAGTGGTCTCTTGGGGAGACAACGTGGTAAATAGGGGAGACAATGTCCTCTGGAGGAGTGTCAAGTAGTATTTGGGAGAGCAAACGTCAGGTATTTCTCGGAAACCGGCTGTTTCTGGGAGATAGTAGCAGACTTGGTTGGAAAATGACAGGTGTTTGTGAGAAAGCTGGTATTTTGGGGAAAAAAGGCCGTTTTTTAAAGAATAAGCTGGCATTTCTGGGAGAATATGTCCCATCTTTGGGAGAAAACGGGTGTATGTGGGAGAAAATGTCGTGTATTTGGGAGAAAGCTGGTGTATGTGGGAGAAAAGGCCATTGTGATGGGAGTCAGTGTGATCTTGAGGAGTGGAAAGCAGTATTCTTGAGATGAAACGTGAGGTATTTCTAAGAGTCCTGGTATTTCTGGGAGAAAATGTCTTGTTTTGGAGAGCCAAAGTCCCATTTTGGGGGCAGAAGCTGGTATTTCTGTGACACTGCCATCTTGATGGGGGTAAGTGTGATCTTGAGGAGTGTAAAGCAGCATTTTGGTTAGAAAATGGGAGCTCTTCCTAAGAGCAGTGCTATTTCTGGGAGAAAAGGAGCTCTACTGGGCATAAAAATGGTGTATCTGTGATAAAATGCCACATTTCTGAAAGAAACTGTCCTCTTGCGGAGTGTAATGCTGTATGTTCCGGAGGAAATGGGAAATATTCAGCAGAGTCCTGGTATTTCTGGGAGAAGAGGTCTGATGTGGGGGGGGGAAGGTGATGTATCTGTGAGAAAGCTGGTGTTTCTGGGAGAAAATGCCAGGTATTGGTGAGGAAACAGATGCTAGAGAGGGAAAAGGCAGAGAAGTGGTTTCTCCCCTTTGGGAGAGAAGTGGTATTTCTGGGAGAAAATGCCCCAAATCGGGGAGTAAGTGTCATCCTGAGGCGTGTCATGGAGTAGATTTGGGAGGAAATGGAGGTGTTTCACAGAGTAGCGGCACTTCTGGGAGAAAATGTCCTCAGTGGGAAAGACAATGTCCTCTTGAGGGAAGAAAACAGGTCTTTCTTACAGCAAATGTCATCCAATTGGGAGAAAATCTCCTCTCTTGGGGAGAAAAGTGGTCTTTCTGAGAGAAGGTGTCCTCTTCTTGGCTGCAAGTGTCCCATTTGGCATTGTCATGGAGGCTTTTTGGGGAGAAAGCGTGTGGCAGTTGTAAGAGAAGGGGTATTTCTGGGAGCAAATCTCCTCTTTTTGGAAGAGAAGGTGAAATTTCCAAGGGAAAAGTGGCATTTCTGGGAGGAAATGACATAGCTGGGGGAGAAAAGTGGGAACCGGTGGGAAAGAAGATCTTGTACTGGAGAGCAACGGTGGTCTTTTTGGTGTGCCAAGTGGTCTCTTGGGGAGACAACGTGGTAAACAGGGGAGACAATGTCCTCTGGAGGAGTGTCAAGTAGTATTTGGGAGAGCAAACGTCAGGTATTTCTCGGAAACCGGCTGTTTCTGGGAGATAGTAGCAGACTTGGTTGGAAAATGACAGGTGTTTGTGAGAAAGCTGGTATTTTGGGAAAAAAAGGCCGTTTTTTAAAGAATAAGCTGGCATTTCTGGGAGAATATGTCCCATCTTTGGGAGAAAACGGGTGTATGTGGGAGAAAATGTCGTGTATTTGGGAGAAAGCTGGTGTATGTGGGAGAAAAGGCCATTGTGATGGGAGTCAGTGTGATCTTGAGGAGTGGAAAGCAGTATTCTTGAGATGAAACGTGAGGTATTTCTAAGAGTCCTGGTATTTCTGGGAGAAAATGTCTTGTTTTGGAGAGCCAAAGTCCCATTTTGGGGGCAGAAGCTGGTATTTCTGTGACACTGCCATCTTGATGGGGGTAAGTGTGATCTTGAGGAGTGTAAAGCAGCATTTTGGTTAGAAAATGGGAGCTCTTCCTAAGAGCAGTGCTATTTCTGGGAGAAAAGGAGCTCTACTGGGCATAGAAATGGTGTATCTGTGATAAAATGCCACATTTCTGAAAGAAACTGTCCTCTTGCGGAGTGTAATGCTGTATGTTCCGGAGGAAATGGGAAATATTCAGCAGAGTCCTGGTATTTCTGGGAGAAGAGGTCTGATGTGGGGGGGGGAAGGTGATGTATCTGTGAGAAAGCTGGTGTTTCTGGGAGAAAATGCCAGGTATTGGTGAGGAAACAGATGCTAGAGAGGGAAAAGGCCATCCCTTTGGGAGAGAAGTGGTATTTCTGGGAGAAAATGCCCCAAATCGGGGAGTAAGTGTCATCCTGAGGCGTGTCATGGAGTAGATTTGGGAGGAAATGGAGGTGTTTCACAGAGTAGCGGCACTTCTGGGAGAAAATGTCCTCAGTGGGAAAGACAATGTCCTCTTGAGGGAAGAAAACAGGTCTTTCTTACAGCAAATGTCATCCAATTGGGAGAAAATCTCCTCTCTTGGGGAGAAAAGTGGTCTTTCTGAGAGAAGGTGTCCTCTTCTTGGCTGCAAGTGTCCCATTTGGCATTGTCATGGAGGCTTTTTGGGGAGAAAGCGTGTGGCAGTTGTAAGAGAAGGGGTATTTCTGGGAGCAAATCTCCTCTTTTTGGAAGAGAAGGTGAAATTTCCAAGGGAAAAGTGGCATTTCTGGGAGGAAATGACATAGCTGGGGGAGAAAAGTGGGAACCGGTGGGAAAGAAGATCTTGTACTGGAGAGCAACGGTGGTCTTTTTGGTGTGCCAAGTGGTCTCTTGGGGAGACAACGTGGTAAATAGGGGAGACAATGTCCTCTGGAGGAGTGTCAAGTAGTATTTGGGAGAGCAAACGTCAGGTATTTCTCGGAAACCGGCTGTTTCTGGGAGATAGTAGCAGACTTGGTTGGAAAATGACAGGTGTTTGTGAGAAAGCTGGTATTTTGGGGAAAAAAGGCCGTTTTTTAAAGAATAAGCTGGCATTTCTGGGAGAATATGTCCCATCTTTGGGAGAAAACGGGTGTATGTGGGAGAAAATGTCGTGTATTTGGGAGAAAGCTGGTGTATGTGGGAGAAAAGGCCATTGTGATGGGAGTCAGTGTGATCTTGAGGAGTGGAAAGCAGTATTCTTGAGATGAAACGTGAGGTATTTCTAAGAGTCCTGGTATTTCTGGGAGAAAATGTCTTGTTTTGGAGAGCCAAAGTCCCATTTTGGGGGCAGAAGCTGGTATTTCTGTGACACTGCCATCTTGATGGGGGTAAGTGTGATCTTGAGGAGTGTAAAGCAGCATTTTGGTTAGAAAATGGGAGCTCTTCCTAAGAGCAGTGCTATTTCTGGGAGAAAAGGAGCTCTACTGGGCATAGAAATGGTGTATCTGTGATAAAATGCCACATTTCTGAAAGAAACTGTCCTCTTGCGGAGTGTAATGCTGTATGTTCCGGAGGAAATGGGAAATATTCAGCAGAGTCCTGGTATTTCTGGGAGAAGAGGTCTGATGTGGGGGGGGGAAGGTGATGTATCTGTGAGAAAGCTGGTGTTTCTGGGAGAAAATGCCAGGTATTGGTGAGGAAACAGATGCTAGAGAGGGAAAAGGCCATCCCTTTGGGAGAGAAGTGGTATTTCTGGGAGAAAATGCCCCAAATCGGGGAGTAAGTGTCATCCTGAGGCGTGTCATGGAGTAGATTTGGGAGGAAATGGAGGTGTTTCACAGAGTAGCGGCACTTCTGGGAGAAAATGTCCTCAGTGGGAAAGACAATGTCCTCTTGAGGGAAGAAAACAGGTCTTTCTTACAGCAAATGTCATCCAATTGGGAGAAAATCTCCTCTCTTGGGGAGAAAAGTGGTCTTTCTGAGAGAAGGTGTCCTCTTCTTGGCTGCAAGTGTCCCATTTGGCATTGTCATGGAGGCTTTTTGGGGAGAAAGCGTGTGGCAGTTGTAAGAGAAGGGGTATTTCTGGGAGCAAATCTCCTCTTTTTGGAAGAGAAGGTGAAATTTCCAAGGGAAAAGTGGCATTTCTGGGAGGAAATGACATAGCTGGGGGAGAAAAGTGGGAACCGGTGGGAAAGAAGATCTTGTACTGGAGAGCAACGGTGGTCTTTTTGGTGTGCCAAGTGGTCTCTTGGGGAGACAACGTGGTAAACAGGGGAGACAATGTCCTTTGGAGGAGTGTCAAGTAGTATTTGGGAGAGCAAACGTCAGGTATTTCTCGGAAACCGGCTGTTTCTGGGAGATAGTAGCAGACTTGGTTGGAAAATGACAGGTGTTTGTGAGAAAGCTGGTATTTTGGGGAAAAAAGGCCGTTTTTTAAAGAATAAGCTGGCATTTCTGGGAGAATATGTCCCATCTTTGGGAGAAAACGGGTGTATGTGGGAGAAAATGTCGTGTATTTGGGAGAAAGCTGGTGTATGTGGGAGAAAAGGCCATTGTGATGGGAGTCAGTGTGATCTTGAGGAGTGGAAAGCAGTATTCTTGAGATGAAACGTGAGGTATTTCTAAGAGTCCTGGTATTTCTGGGAGAAAATGTCTTGTTTTGGAGAGCCAAAGTCCCATTTTGGGGGCAGAAGCTGGTATTTCTGTGACACTGCCATCTTGATGGGGGTAAGTGTGATCTTGAGGAGTGTAAAGCAGCATTTTGGTTAGAAAATGGGAGCTCTTCCTAAGAGCAGTGCTATTTCTGGGAGAAAAGGAGCTCTACTGGGCATAAAAATGGTGTATCTGTGATAAAATGCCACATTTCTGAAAGAAACTGTCCTCTTGCGGAGTGTAATGCTGTATGTTCCGGAGGAAATGGGAAATATTCAGCAGAGTCCTGGTATTTCTGGGAGAAGAGGTCTGATGTGGGGGGGGGAAGGTGATGTATCTGTGAGAAAGCTGGTGTTTCTGGGAGAAAATGCCAGGTATTGGTGAGGAAACAGATGCTAGAGAGGGAAAAGGCCATCCCTTTGGGAGAGAAGTGGTATTTCTGGGAGAAAATGCCCCAAATCGGGGAGTAAGTGTCATCCTGAGGCGTGTCATGGAGTAGATTTGGGAGGAAATGGAGGTGTTTCACAGAGTAGCGGCACTTCTGGGAGAAAATGTCCTCAGTGGGAAAGACAATGTCCTCTTGAGGGAAGAAAACAGGTCTTTCTTACAGCAAATGTCATCCAATTGGGAGAAAATCTCCTCTCTTGGGGAGAAAAGTGGTCTTTCTGAGAGAAGGTGTCCTCTTCTTGGCTGCAAGTGTCCCATTTGGCATTGTCATGGAGGCTTTTTGGGGAGAAAGCGTGTGGCAGTTGTAAGAGAAGGGGTATTTCTGGGAGCAAATCTCCTCTTTTTGGAAGAGAAGGTGAAATTTCCAAGGGAAAAGTGGCATTTCTGGGAGGAAATGACATAGCTGGGGGAGAAAAGTGGGAACCGGTGGGAAAGAAGATCTTGTACTGGAGAGCAACGGTGGTCTTTTTGGTGTGCCAAGTGGTCTCTTGGGGAGACAACGTGGTAAACAGGGGAGACAATGTCCTTTGGAGGAGTGTCAAGTAGTATTTGGGAGAGCAAACGTCAGGTATTTCTCGGAAACCGGCTGTTTCTGGGAGATAGTAGCAGACTTGGTTGGAAAATGACAGGTGTTTGTGAGAAAGCTGGTATTTTGGGAAAAAAAGGCCGTTTTTTAAAGAATAAGCTGGCATTTCTGGGAGAATATGTCCCATCTTTGGGAGAAAACGGGTGTATGTGGGAGAAAATGTCGTGTATTTGGGAGAAAGCTGGTGTATGTGGGAGAAAAGGCCATTGTGATGGGAGTCAGTGTGATCTTGAGGAGTGGAAAGCAGTATTCTTGAGATGAAACGTGAGGTATTTCTAAGAGTCCTGGTATTTCTGGGAGAAAATGTCTTGTTTTGGAGAGCCAAAGTCCCATTTTGGGGGCAGAAGCTGGTATTTCTGTGACACTGCCATCTTGATGGGGGTAAGTGTGATCTTGAGGAGTGTAAAGCAGCATTTTGGTTAGAAAATGGGAGCTCTTCCTAAGAGCAGTGCTATTTCTGGGAGAAAAGGAGCTCTACTGGGCATAGAAATGGTGTATCTGTGATAAAATGCCACATTTCTGAAAGAAACTGTCCTCTTGCGGAGTGTAATGCTGTATGTTCCGGAGGAAATGGGAAATATTCAGCAGAGTCCTGGTATTTCTGGGAGAAGAGGTCTGATGTGGGGGGGGGAAGGTGATGTATCTGTGAGAAAGCTGGTGTTTCTGGGAGAAAATGCCAGGTATTGGTGAGGAAACAGATGCTAGAGAGGGAAAAGGCCATCCCTTTGGGAGAGAAGTGGTATTTCTGGGAGAAAATGCCCCAAATCGGGGAGTAAGTGTCATCCTGAGGCGTGTCATGGAGTAGATTTGGGAGGAAATGGAGGTGTTTCACAGAGTAGCGGCACTTCTGGGAGAAAATGTCCTCAGTGGGAAAGACAATGTCCTCTTGAGGGAAGAAAACAGGTCTTTCTTACAGCAAATGTCATCCAATTGGGAGAAAATCTCCTCTCTTGGGGAGAAAAGTGGTCTTTCTGAGAGAAGGTGTCCTCTTCTTGGCTGCAAGTGTCCCATTTGGCATTGTCATGGAGGCTTTTTGGGGAGAAAGCGTGTGGCAGTTGTAAGAGAAGGGGTATTTCTGGGAGCAAATCTCCTCTTTTTGGAAGAGAAGGTGAAATTTCCAAGGGAAAAGTGGCATTTCTGGGAGGAAATGACATAGCTGGGGGAGAAAAGTGGGAACCGGTGGGAAAGAAGATCTTGTACTGGAGAGCAACGGTGGTCTTTTTGGTGTGCCAAGTGGTCTCTTGGGGAGACAACGTGGTAAATAGGGGAGACAATGTCCTCTGGAGGAGTGTCAAGTAGTATTTGGGAGAGCAAACGTCAGGTATTTCTCGGAAACCGGCTGTTTCTGGGAGATAGTAGCAGACTTGGTTGGAAAATGACAGGTGTTTGTGAGAAAGCTGGTATTTTGGGGAAAAAAGGCCGTTTTTTAAAGAATAAGCTGGCATTTCTGGGAGAATATGTCCCATCTTTGGGAGAAAACGGGTGTATGTGGGAGAAAATGTCGTGTATTTGGGAGAAAGCTGGTGTATGTGGGAGAAAAGGCCATTGTGATGGGAGTCAGTGTGATCTTGAGGAGTGGAAAGCAGTATTCTTGAGATGAAACGTGAGGTATTTCTAAGAGTCCTGGTATTTCTGGGAGAAAATGTCTTGTTTTGGAGAGCCAAAGTCCCATTTTGGGGGCAGAAGCTGGTATTTCTGTGACACTGCCATCTTGATGGGGGTAAGTGTGATCTTGAGGAGTGTAAAGCAGCATTTTGGTTAGAAAATGGGAGCTCTTCCTAAGAGCAGTGCTATTTCTGGGAGAAAAGGAGCTCTACTGGGCATAAAAATGGTGTATCTGTGATAAAATGCCACATTTCTGAAAGAAACTGTCCTCTTGCGGAGTGTAATGCTGTATGTTCCGGAGGAAATGGGAAATATTCAGCAGAGTCCTGGTATTTCTGGGAGAAGAGGTCTGATGTGGGGGGGGGAAGGTGATGTATCTGTGAGAAAGCTGGTGTTTCTGGGAGAAAATGCCAGGTATTGGTGAGGAAACAGATGCTAGAGAGGGAAAAGGCCATCCCTTTGGGAGAGAAGTGGTATTTCTGGGAGAAAATGCCCCAAATCGGGGAGTAAGTGTCATCCTGAGGCGTGTCATGGAGTAGATTTGGGAGGAAATGGAGGTGTTTCACAGAGTAGCGGCACTTCTGGGAGAAAATGTCCTCAGTGGGAAAGACAATGTCCTCTTGAGGGAAGAAAACAGGTCTTTCTTACAGCAAATGTCATCCAATTGGGAGAAAATCTCCTCTCTTGGGGAGAAAAGTGGTCTTTCTGAGAGAAGGTGTCCTCTTCTTGGCTGCAAGTGTCCCATTTGGCATTGTCATGGAGGCTTTTTGGGGAGAAAGCGTGTGGCAGTTGTAAGAGAAGGGGTATTTCTGGGAGCAAATCTCCTCTTTTTGGAAGAGAAGGTGAAATTTCCAAGGGAAAAGTGGCATTTCTGGGAGGAAATGACATAGCTGGGGGAGAAAAGTGGGAACCGGTGGGAAAGAAGATCTTGTACTGGAGAGCAACGGTGGTCTTTTTGGTGTGCCAAGTGGTCTCTTGGGGAGACAACGTGGTAAACAGGGGAGACAATGTCCTCTGGAGGAGTGTCAAGTAGTATTTGGGAGAGCAAACGTCAGGTATTTCTCGGAAACCGGCTGTTTCTGGGAGATAGTAGCAGACTTGGTTGGAAAATGACAGGTGTTTGTGAGAAAGCTGGTATTTTGGGAAAAAAAGGCCGTTTTTTAAAGAATAAGCTGGCATTTCTGGGAGAATATGTCCCATCTTTGGGAGAAAACGGGTGTATGTGGGAGAAAATGTCGTGTATTTGGGAGAAAGCTGGTGTATGTGGGAGAAAAGGCCATTGTGATGGGAGTCAGTGTGATCTTGAGGAGTGGAAAGCAGTATTCTTGAGATGAAACGTGAGGTATTTCTAAGAGTCCTGGTATTTCTGGGAGAAAATGTCTTGTTTTGGAGAGCCAAAGTCCCATTTTGGGGGCAGAAGCTGGTATTTCTGTGACACTGCCATCTTGATGGGGGTAAGTGTGATCTTGAGGAGTGTAAAGCAGCATTTTGGTTAGAAAATGGGAGCTCTTCCTAAGAGCAGTGCTATTTCTGGGAGAAAAGGAGCTCTACTGGGCATAAAAATGGTGTATCTGTGATAAAATGCCACATTTCTGAAAGAAACTGTCCTCTTGCGGAGTGTAATGCTGTATGTTCCGGAGGAAATGGGAAATATTCAGCAGAGTCCTGGTATTTCTGGGAGAAGAGGTCTGATGTGGGGGGGGGAAGGTGATGTATCTGTGAGAAAGCTGGTGTTTCTGGGAGAAAATGCCAGGTATTGGTGAGGAAACAGATGCTAGAGAGGGAAAAGGCCATCCCTTTGGGAGAGAAGTGGTATTTCTGGGAGAAAATGCCCCAAATCGGGGAGTAAGTGTCATCCTGAGGCGTGTCATGGAGTAGATTTGGGAGGAAATGGAGGTGTTTCACAGAGTAGCGGCACTTCTGGGAGAAAATGTCCTCAGTGGGAAAGACAATGTCCTCTTGAGGGAAGAAAACAGGTCTTTCTTACAGCAAATGTCATCCAATTGGGAGAAAATCTCCTCTCTTGGGGAGAAAAGTGGTCTTTCTGAGAGAAGGTGTCCTCTCCTTGGCTGCAAGTGTCCCATTTGGCATTGTCATGGAGGCTTTTTGGGGAGAAAGCGTGTGGCAGTTGTAAGAGAAGGGGTATTTCTGGGAGCAAATCTCCTCTTTTTGGAAGAGAAGGTGAAATTTCCAAGGGAAAAGTGGCATTTCTGGGAGGAAATGACATAGCTGGGGGAGAAAAGTGGGAACCGGTGGGAAAGAAGATCTTGTACTGGAGAGCAACGGTGGTCTTTTTGGTGTGCCAAGTGGTCTCTTGGGGAGACAACGTGGTAAATAGGGGAGACAATGTCCTCGGGAGGAGTGTCAAGTAGTATTTGGGAGAGCAAACGTCAGGTATTTCTCGGAAACCGGCTGTTTCTGGGAGATAGTAGCAGACTTGGTTGGAAAATGACAGGTGTTTGTGAGAAAGCTGGTATTTTGGGGAAAAAAGGCCGTTTTTTAAAGAATAAGCTGGCATTTCTGGGAGAATATGTCCCATCTTTGGGAGAAAACGGGTGTATGTGGGAGAAAATGTCGTGTATTTGGGAGAAAGCTGGTGTATGTGGGAGAAAAGGCCATTGTGATGGGAGTCAGTGTGATCTTGAGGAGTGGAAAGCAGTATTCTTGAGATGAAACGTGAGGTATTTCTAAGAGTCCTGGTATTTCTGGGAGAAAATGTCTTGTTTTGGAGAGCCAAAGTCCCATTTTGGGGGCAGAAGCTGGTATTTCTGTGACACTGCCATCTTGATGGGGGTAAGTGTGATCTTGAGGAGTGTAAAGCAGCATTTTGGTTAGAAAATGGGAGCTCTTCCTAAGAGCAGTGCTATTTCTGGGAGAAAAGGAGCTCTACTGGGCATAGAAATGGTGTATCTGTGATAAAATGCCACATTTCTGAAAGAAACTGTCCTCTTGCGGAGTGTAATGCTGTATGTTCCGGAGGAAATGGGAAATATTCAGCAGAGTCCTGGTATTTCTGGGAGAAGAGGTCTGATGTGGGGGGGGGAAGGTGATGTATCTGTGAGAAAGCTGGTGTTTCTGGGAGAAAATGCCAGGTATTGGTGAGGAAACAGATGCTAGAGAGGGAAAAGGCCATCCCTTTGGGAGAGAAGTGGTATTTCTGGGAGAAAATGCCCCAAATCGGGGAGTAAGTGTCATCCTGAGGCGTGTCATGGAGTAGATTTGGGAGGAAATGGAGGTGTTTCACAGAGTAGCGGCACTTCTGGGAGAAAATGTCCTCAGTGGGAAAGACAATGTCCTCTTGAGGGAAGAAAACAGGTCTTTCTTACAGCAAATGTCATCCAATTGGGAGAAAATCTCCTCTCTTGGGGAGAAAAGTGGTCTTTCTGAGAGAAGGTGTCCTCTTCTTGGCTGCAAGTGTCCCATTTGGCATTGTCATGGAGGCTTTTTGGGGAGAAAGCGTGTGGCAGTTGTAAGAGAAGGGGTATTTCTGGGAGCAAATCTCCTCTTTTTGGAAGAGAAGGTGAAATTTCCAAGGGAAAAGTGGCATTTCTGGGAGGAAATGACATAGCTGGGGGAGAAAAGTGGGAACCGGTGGGAAAGAAGATCTTGTACTGGAGAGCAACGGTGGTCTTTTTGGTGTGCCAAGTGGTCTCTTGGGGAGACAACGTGGTAAATAGGGGAGACAATGTCCTCTGGAGGAGTGTCAAGTAGTATTTGGGAGAGCAAACGTCAGGTATTTCTCGGAAACCGGCTGTTTCTGGGAGATAGTAGCAGACTTGGTTGGAAAATGACAGGTGTTTGTGAGAAAGCTGGTATTTTGGGGAAAAAAGGCCGTTTTTTAAAGAATAAGCTGGCATTTCTGGGAGAATATGTCCCATCTTTGGGAGAAAACGGGTGTATGTGGGAGAAAATGTCGTGTATTTGGGAGAAAGCTGGTGTATGTGGGAGAAAAGGCCATTGTGATGGGAGTCAGTGTGATCTTGAGGAGTGGAAAGCAGTATTCTTGAGATGAAACGTGAGGTATTTCTAAGAGTCCTGGTATTTCTGGGAGAAAATGTCTTGTTTTGGAGAGCCAAAGTCCCATTTTGGGGGCAGAAGCTGGTATTTCTGTGACACTGCCATCTTGATGGGGGTAAGTGTGATCTTGAGGAGTGTAAAGCAGCATTTTGGTTAGAAAATGGGAGCTCTTCCTAAGAGCAGTGCTATTTCTGGGAGAAAAGGAGCTCTACTGGGCATAGAAATGGTGTATCTGTGATAAAATGCCACATTTCTGAAAGAAACTGTCCTCTTGCGGAGTGTAATGCTGTATGTTCCGGAGGAAATGGGAAATATTCAGCAGAGTCCTGGTATTTCTGGGAGAAGAGGTCTGATGTGGGGGGGGGAAGGTGATGTATCTGTGAGAAAGCTGGTGTTTCTGGGAGAAAATGCCAGGTATTGGTGAGGAAACAGATGCTAGAGAGGGAAAAGGCCATCCCTTTGGGAGAGAAGTGGTATTTCTGGGAGAAAATGCCCCAAATCGGGGAGTAAGTGTCATCCTGAGGCGTGTCATGGAGTAGATTTGGGAGGAAATGGAGGTGTTTCACAGAGTAGCGGCACTTCTGGGAGAAAATGTCCTCAGTGGGAAAGACAATGTCCTCTTGAGGGAAGAAAACAGGTCTTTCTTACAGCAAATGTCATCCAATTGGGAGAAAATCTCCTCTCTTGGGGAGAAAAGTGGTCTTTCTGAGAGAAGGTGTCCTCTTCTTGGCTGCAAGTGTCCCATTTGGCATTGTCATGGAGGCTTTTTGGGGAGAAAGCGTGTGGCAGTTGTAAGAGAAGGGGTATTTCTGGGAGCAAATCTCCTCTTTTTGGAAGAGAAGGTGAAATTTCCAAGGGAAAAGTGGCATTTCTGGGAGGAAATGACATAGCTGGGGGAGAAAAGTGGGAACCGGTGGGAAAGAAGATCTTGTACTGGAGAGCAACGGTGGTCTTTTTGGTGTGCCAAGTGGTCTCTTGGGGAGACAACGTGGTAAACAGGGGAGACAATGTCCTTTGGAGGAGTGTCAAGTAGTATTTGGGAGAGCAAACGTCAGGTATTTCTCGGAAACCGGCTGTTTCTGGGAGATAGTAGCAGACTTGGTTGGAAAATGACAGGTGTTTGTGAGAAAGCTGGTATTTTGGGAAAAAAAGGCCGTTTTTTAAAGAATAAGCTGGCATTTCTGGGAGAATATGTCCCATCTTTGGGAGAAAACGGGTGTATGTGGGAGAAAATGTCGTGTATTTGGGAGAAAGCTGGTGTATGTGGGAGAAAAGGCCATTGTGATGGGAGTCAGTGTGATCTTGAGGAGTGGAAAGCAGTATTCTTGAGATGAAACGTGAGGTATTTCTAAGAGTCCTGGTATTTCTGGGAGAAAATGTCTTGTTTTGGAGAGCCAAAGTCCCATTTTGGGGGCAGAAGCTGGTATTTCTGTGACACTGCCATCTTGATGGGGGTAAGTGTGATCTTGAGGAGTGTAAAGCAGCATTTTGGTTAGAAAATGGGAGCTCTTCCTAAGAGCAGTGCTATTTCTGGGAGAAAAGGAGCTCTACTGGGCATAAAAATGGTGTATCTGTGATAAAATGCCACATTTCTGAAAGAAACTGTCCTCTTGCGGAGTGTAATGCTGTATGTTCCGGAGGAAATGGGAAATATTCAGCAGAGTCCTGGTATTTCTGGGAGAAGAGGTCTGATGTGGGGGGGGGAAGGTGATGTATCTGTGAGAAAGCTGGTGTTTCTGGGAGAAAATGCCAGGTATTGGTGAGGAAACAGATGCTAGAGAGGGAAAAGGCCATCCCTTTGGGAGAGAAGTGGTATTTCTGGGAGAAAATGCCCCAAATCGGGGAGTAAGTGTCATCCTGAGGCGTGTCATGGAGTAGATTTGGGAGGAAATGGAGGTGTTTCACAGAGTAGCGGCACTTCTGGGAGAAAATGTCCTCAGTGGGAAAGACAATGTCCTCTTGAGGGAAGAAAACAGGTCTTTCTTACAGCAAATGTCATCCAATTGGGAGAAAATCTCCTCTCTTGGGGAGAAAAGTGGTCTTTCTGAGAGAAGGTGTCCTCTTCTTGGCTGCAAGTGTCCCATTTGGCATTGTCATGGAGGCTTTTTGGGGAGAAAGCGTGTGGCAGTTGTAAGAGAAGGGGTATTTCTGGGAGCAAATCTCCTCTTTTTGGAAGAGAAGGTGAAATTTCCAAGGGAAAAGTGGCATTTCTGGGAGGAAATGACATAGCTGGGGGAGAAAAGTGGGAACCGGTGGGAAAGAAGATCTTGTACTGGAGAGCAACGGTGGTCTTTTTGGTGTGCCAAGTGGTCTCTTGGGGAGACAACGTGGTAAACAGGGGAGACAATGTCCTTTGGAGGAGTGTCAAGTAGTATTTGGGAGAGCAAACGTCAGGTATTTCTCGGAAACCGGCTGTTTCTGGGAGATAGTAGCAGACTTGGTTGGAAAATGACAGGTGTTTGTGAGAAAGCTGGTATTTTGGGAAAAAAAGGCCGTTTTTTAAAGAATAAGCTGGCATTTCTGGGAGAATATGTCCCATCTTTGGGAGAAAACGGGTGTATGTGGGAGAAAATGTCGTGTATTTGGGAGAAAGCTGGTGTATGTGGGAGAAAAGGCCATTGTGATGGGAGTCAGTGTGATCTTGAGGAGTGGAAAGCAGTATTCTTGAGATGAAACGTGAGGTATTTCTAAGAGTCCTGGTATTTCTGGGAGAAAATGTCTTGTTTTGGAGAGCCAAAGTCCCATTTTGGGGGCAGAAGCTGGTATTTCTGTGACACTGCCATCTTGATGGGGGTAAGTGTGATCTTGAGGAGTGTAAAGCAGCATTTTGGTTAGAAAATGGGAGCTCTTCCTAAGAGCAGTGCTATTTCTGGGAGAAAAGGAGCTCTACTGGGCATAGAAATGGTGTATCTGTGATAAAATGCCACATTTCTGAAAGAAACTGTCCTCTTGCGGAGTGTAATGCTGTATGTTCCGGAGGAAATGGGAAATATTCAGCAGAGTCCTGGTATTTCTGGGAGAAGAGGTCTGATGTGGGGGGGGGAAGGTGATGTATCTGTGAGAAAGCTGGTGTTTCTGGGAGAAAATGCCAGGTATTGGTGAGGAAACAGATGCTAGAGAGGGAAAAGGCCATCCCTTTGGGAGAGAAGTGGTATTTCTGGGAGAAAATGCCCCAAATCGGGGAGTAAGTGTCATCCTGAGGCGTGTCATGGAGTAGATTTGGGAGGAAATGGAGGTGTTTCACAGAGTAGCGGCACTTCTGGGAGAAAATGTCCTCAGTGGGAAAGACAATGTCCTCTTGAGGGAAGAAAACAGGTCTTTCTTACAGCAAATGTCATCCAATTGGGAGAAAATCTCCTCTCTTGGGGAGAAAAGTGGTCTTTCTGAGAGAAGGTGTCCTCTTCTTGGCTGCAAGTGTCCCATTTGGCATTGTCATGGAGGCTTTTTGGGGAGAAAGCGTGTGGCAGTTGTAAGAGAAGGGGTATTTCTGGGAGCAAATCTCCTCTTTTTGGAAGAGAAGGTGAAATTTCCAAGGGAAAAGTGGCATTTCTGGGAGGAAATGACATAGCTGGGGGAGAAAAGTGGGAACCGGTGGGAAAGAAGATCTTGTACTGGAGAGCAACGGTGGTCTTTTTGGTGTGCCAAGTGGTCTCTTGGGGAGACAACGTGGTAAATAGGGGAGACAATGTCCTCTGGAGGAGTGTCAAGTAGTATTTGGGAGAGCAAACGTCAGGTATTTCTCGGAAACCGGCTGTTTCTGGGAGATAGTAGCAGACTTGGTTGGAAAATGACAGGTGTTTGTGAGAAAGCTGGTATTTTGGGGAAAAAAGGCCGTTTTTTAAAGAATAAGCTGGCATTTCTGGGAGAATATGTCCCATCTTTGGGAGAAAACGGGTGTATGTGGGAGAAAATGTCGTGTATTTGGGAGAAAGCTGGTGTATGTGGGAGAAAAGGCCATTGTGATGGGAGTCAGTGTGATCTTGAGGAGTGGAAAGCAGTATTCTTGAGATGAAACGTGAGGTATTTCTAAGAGTCCTGGTATTTCTGGGAGAAAATGTCTTGTTTTGGAGAGCCAAAGTCCCATTTTGGGGGCAGAAGCTGGTATTTCTGTGACACTGCCATCTTGATGGGGGTAAGTGTGATCTTGAGGAGTGTAAAGCAGCATTTTGGTTAGAAAATGGGAGCTCTTCCTAAGAGCAGTGCTATTTCTGGGAGAAAAGGAGCTCTACTGGGCATAAAAATGGTGTATCTGTGATAAAATGCCACATTTCTGAAAGAAACTGTCCTCTTGCGGAGTGTAATGCTGTATGTTCCGGAGGAAATGGGAAATATTCAGCAGAGTCCTGGTATTTCTGGGAGAAGAGGTCTGATGTGGGGGGGGGAAGGTGATGTATCTGTGAGAAAGCTGGTGTTTCTGGGAGAAAATGCCAGGTATTGGTGAGGAAACAGATGCTAGAGAGGGAAAAGGCCATCCCTTTGGGAGAGAAGTGGTATTTCTGGGAGAAAATGCCCCAAATCGGGGAGTAAGTGTCATCCTGAGGCGTGTCATGGAGTAGATTTGGGAGGAAATGGAGGTGTTTCACAGAGTAGCGGCACTTCTGGGAGAAAATGTCCTCAGTGGGAAAGACAATGTCCTCTTGAGGGAAGAAAACAGGTCTTTCTTACAGCAAATGTCATCCAATTGGGAGAAAATCTCCTCTCTTGGGGAGAAAAGTGGTCTTTCTGAGAGAAGGTGTCCTCTTCTTGGCTGCAAGTGTCCCATTTGGCATTGTCATGGAGGCTTTTTGGGGAGAAAGCGTGTGGCAGTTGTAAGAGAAGGGGTATTTCTGGGAGCAAATCTCCTCTTTTTGGAAGAGAAGGTGAAATTTCCAAGGGAAAAGTGGCATTTCTGGGAGGAAATGACATAGCTGGGGGAGAAAAGTGGGAACCGGTGGGAAAGAAGATCTTGTACTGGAGAGCAACGGTGGTCTTTTTGGTGTGCCAAGTGGTCTCTTGGGGAGACAACGTGGTAAACAGGGGAGACAATGTCCTCTGGAGGAGTGTCAAGTAGTATTTGGGAGAGCAAACGTCAGGTATTTCTCGGAAACCGGCTGTTTCTGGGAGATAGTAGCAGACTTGGTTGGAAAATGACAGGTGTTTGTGAGAAAGCTGGTATTTTGGGAAAAAAAGGCCGTTTTTTAAAGAATAAGCTGGCATTTCTGGGAGAATATGTCCCATCTTTGGGAGAAAACGGGTGTATGTGGGAGAAAATGTCGTGTATTTGGGAGAAAGCTGGTGTATGTGGGAGAAAAGGCCATTGTGATGGGAGTCAGTGTGATCTTGAGGAGTGGAAAGCAGTATTCTTGAGATGAAACGTGAGGTATTTCTAAGAGTCCTGGTATTTCTGGGAGAAAATGTCTTGTTTTGGAGAGCCAAAGTCCCATTTTGGGGGCAGAAGCTGGTATTTCTGTGACACTGCCATCTTGATGGGGGTAAGTGTGATCTTGAGGAGTGTAAAGCAGCATTTTGGTTAGAAAATGGGAGCTCTTCCTAAGAGCAGTGCTATTTCTGGGAGAAAAGGAGCTCTACTGGGCATAAAAATGGTGTATCTGTGATAAAATGCCACATTTCTGAAAGAAACTGTCCTCTTGCGGAGTGTAATGCTGTATGTTCCGGAGGAAATGGGAAATATTCAGCAGAGTCCTGGTATTTCTGGGAGAAGAGGTCTGATGTGGGGGGGGGAAGGTGATGTATCTGTGAGAAAGCTGGTGTTTCTGGGAGAAAATGCCAGGTATTGGTGAGGAAACAGATGCTAGAGAGGGAAAAGGCCATCCCTTTGGGAGAGAAGTGGTATTTCTGGGAGAAAATGCCCCAAATCGGGGAGTAAGTGTCATCCTGAGGCGTGTCATGGAGTAGATTTGGGAGGAAATGGAGGTGTTTCACAGAGTAGCGGCACTTCTGGGAGAAAATGTCCTCAGTGGGAAAGACAATGTCCTCTTGAGGGAAGAAAACAGGTCTTTCTTACAGCAAATGTCATCCAATTGGGAGAAAATCTCCTCTCTTGGGGAGAAAAGTGGTCTTTCTGAGAGAAGGTGTCCTCTCCTTGGCTGCAAGTGTCCCATTTGGCATTGTCATGGAGGCTTTTTGGGGAGAAAGCGTGTGGCAGTTGTAAGAGAAGGGGTATTTCTGGGAGCAAATCTCCTCTTTTTGGAAGAGAAGGTGAAATTTCCAAGGGAAAAGTGGCATTTCTGGGAGGAAATGACATAGCTGGGGGAGAAAAGTGGGAACCGGTGGGAAAGAAGATCTTGTACTGGAGAGCAACGGTGGTCTTTTTGGTGTGCCAAGTGGTCTCTTGGGGAGACAACGTGGTAAATAGGGGAGACAATGTCCTCGGGAGGAGTGTCAAGTAGTATTTGGGAGAGCAAACGTCAGGTATTTCTCGGAAACCGGCTGTTTCTGGGAGATAGTAGCAGACTTGGTTGGAAAATGACAGGTGTTTGTGAGAAAGCTGGTATTTTGGGGAAAAAAGGCCGTTTTTTAAAGAATAAGCTGGCATTTCTGGGAGAATATGTCCCATCTTTGGGAGAAAACGGGTGTATGTGGGAGAAAATGTCGTGTATTTGGGAGAAAGCTGGTGTATGTGGGAGAAAAGGCCATTGTGATGGGAGTCAGTGTGATCTTGAGGAGTGGAAAGCAGTATTCTTGAGATGAAACGTGAGGTATTTCTAAGAGTCCTGGTATTTCTGGGAGAAAATGTCTTGTTTTGGAGAGCCAAAGTCCCATTTTGGGGGCAGAAGCTGGTATTTCTGTGACACTGCCATCTTGATGGGGGTAAGTGTGATCTTGAGGAGTGTAAAGCAGCATTTTGGTTAGAAAATGGGAGCTCTTCCTAAGAGCAGTGCTATTTCTGGGAGAAAAGGAGCTCTACTGGGCATAAAAATGGTGTATCTGTGATAAAATGCCACATTTCTGAAAGAAACTGTCCTCTTGCGGAGTGTAATGCTGTATGTTCCGGAGGAAATGGGAAATATTCAGCAGAGTCCTGGTATTTCTGGGAGAAGAGGTCTGATGTGGGGGGGGGAAGGTGATGTATCTGTGAGAAAGCTGGTGTTTCTGGGAGAAAATGCCAGGTATTGGTGAGGAAACAGATGCTAGAGAGGGAAAAGGCCATCCCTTTGGGAGAGAAGTGGTATTTCTGGGAGAAAATGCCCCAAATCGGGGAGTAAGTGTCATCCTGAGGCGTGTCATGGAGTAGATTTGGGAGGAAATGGAGGTGTTTCACAGAGTAGCGGCACTTCTGGGAGAAAATGTCCTCAGTGGGAAAGACAATGTCCTCTTGAGGGAAGAAAACAGGTCTTTCTTACAGCAAATGTCATCCAATTGGGAGAAAATCTCCTCTCTTGGGGAGAAAAGTGGTCTTTCTGAGAGAAGGTGTCCTCTTCTTGGCTGCAAGTGTCCCATTTGGCATTGTCATGGAGGCTTTTTGGGGAGAAAGCGTGTGGCAGTTGTAAGAGAAGGGGTATTTCTGGGAGCAAATCTCCTCTTTTTGGAAGAGAAGGTGAAATTTCCAAGGGAAAAGTGGCATTTCTGGGAGGAAATGACATAGCTGGGGGAGAAAAGTGGGAACCGGTGGGAAAGAAGATCTTGTACTGGAGAGCAACGGTGGTCTTTTTGGTGTGCCAAGTGGTCTCTTGGGGAGACAACGTGGTAAATAGGGGAGACAATGTCCTCGGGAGGAGTGTCAAGTAGTATTTGGGAGAGCAAACGTCAGGTATTTCTCGGAAACCGGCTGTTTCTGGGAGATAGTAGCAGACTTGGTTGGAAAATGACAGGTGTTTGTGAGAAAGCTGGTATTTTGGGGAAAAAAGGCCGTTTTTTAAAGAATAAGCTGGCATTTCTGGGAGAATATGTCCCATCTTTGGGAGAAAACGGGTGTATGTGGGAGAAAATGTCGTGTATTTGGGAGAAAGCTGGTGTATGTGGGAGAAAAGGCCATTGTGATGGGAGTCAGTGTGATCTTGAGGAGTGGAAAGCAGTATTCTTGAGATGAAACGTGAGGTATTTCTAAGAGTCCTGGTATTTCTGGGAGAAAATGTCTTGTTTTGGAGAGCCAAAGTCCCATTTTGGGGGCAGAAGCTGGTATTTCTGTGACACTGCCATCTTGATGGGGGTAAGTGTGATCTTGAGGAGTGTAAAGCAGCATTTTGGTTAGAAAATGGGAGCTCTTCCTAAGAGCAGTGCTATTTCTGGGAGAAAAGGAGCTCTACTGGGCATAAAAATGGTGTATCTGTGATAAAATGCCACATTTCTGAAAGAAACTGTCCTCTTGCGGAGTGTAATGCTGTATGTTCCGGAGGAAATGGGAAATATTCAGCAGAGTCCTGGTATTTCTGGGAGAAGAGGTCTGATGTGGGGGGGGGAAGGTGATGTATCTGTGAGAAAGCTGGTGTTTCTGGGAGAAAATGCCAGGTATTGGTGAGGAAACAGATGCTAGAGAGGGAAAAGGCCATCCCTTTGGGAGAGAAGTGGTATTTCTGGGAGAAAATGCCCCAAATCGGGGAGTAAGTGTCATCCTGAGGCGTGTCATGGAGTAGATTTGGGAGGAAATGGAGGTGTTTCACAGAGTAGCGGCACTTCTGGGAGAAAATGTCCTCAGTGGGAAAGACAATGTCCTCTTGAGGGAAGAAAACAGGTCTTTCTTACAGCAAATGTCATCCAATTGGGAGAAAATCTCCTCTCTTGGGGAGAAAAGTGGTCTTTCTGAGAGAAGGTGTCCTCTTCTTGGCTGCAAGTGTCCCATTTGGCATTGTCATGGAGGCTTTTTGGGGAGAAAGCGTGTGGCAGTTGTAAGAGAAGGGGTATTTCTGGGAGCAAATCTCCTCTTTTTGGAAGAGAAGGTGAAATTTCCAAGGGAAAAGTGGCATTTCTGGGAGGAAATGACATAGCTGGGGGAGAAAAGTGGGAACCGGTGGGAAAGAAGATCTTGTACTGGAGAGCAACGGTGGTCTTTTTGGTGTGCCAAGTGGTCTCTTGGGGAGACAACGTGGTAAATAGGGGAGACAATGTCCTCGGGAGGAGTGTCAAGTAGTATTTGGGAGAGCAAACGTCAGGTATTTCTCGGAAACCGGCTGTTTCTGGGAGATAGTAGCAGACTTGGTTGGAAAATGACAGGTGTTTGTGAGAAAGCTGGTATTTTGGGGAAAAAAGGCCGTTTTTTAAAGAATAAGCTGGCATTTCTGGGAGAATATGTCCCATCTTTGGGAGAAAACGGGTGTATGTGGGAGAAAATGTCGTGTATTTGGGAGAAAGCTGGTGTATGTGGGAGAAAAGGCCATTGTGATGGGAGTCAGTGTGATCTTGAGGAGTGGAAAGCAGTATTCTTGAGATGAAACGTGAGGTATTTCTAAGAGTCCTGGTATTTCTGGGAGAAAATGTCTTGTTTTGGAGAGCCAAAGTCCCATTTTGGGGGCAGAAGCTGGTATTTCTGTGACACTGCCATCTTGATGGGGGTAAGTGTGATCTTGAGGAGTGTAAAGCAGCATTTTGGTTAGAAAATGGGAGCTCTTCCTAAGAGCAGTGCTATTTCTGGGAGAAAAGGAGCTCTACTGGGCATAAAAATGGTGTATCTGTGATAAAATGCCACATTTCTGAAAGAAACTGTCCTCTTGCGGAGTGTAATGCTGTATGTTCCGGAGGAAATGGGAAATATTCAGCAGAGTCCTGGTATTTCTGGGAGAAGAGGTCTGATGTGGGGGGGGGAAGGTGATGTATCTGTGAGAAAGCTGGTGTTTCTGGGAGAAAATGCCAGGTATTGGTGAGGAAACAGATGCTAGAGAGGGAAAAGGCCATCCCTTTGGGAGAGAAGTGGTATTTCTGGGAGAAAATGCCCCAAATCGGGGAGTAAGTGTCATCCTGAGGCGTGTCATGGAGTAGATTTGGGAGGAAATGGAGGTGTTTCACAGAGTAGCGGCACTTCTGGGAGAAAATGTCCTCAGTGGGAAAGACAATGTCCTCTTGAGGGAAGAAAACAGGTCTTTCTTACAGCAAATGTCATCCAATTGGGAGAAAATCTCCTCTCTTGGGGAGAAAAGTGGTCTTTCTGAGAGAAGGTGTCCTCTTCTTGGCTGCAAGTGTCCCATTTGGCATTGTCATGGAGGCTTTTTGGGGAGAAAGCGTGTGGCAGTTGTAAGAGAAGGGGTATTTCTGGGAGCAAATCTCCTCTTTTTGGAAGAGAAGGTGAAATTTCCAAGGGAAAAGTGGCATTTCTGGGAGGAAATGACATAGCTGGGGGAGAAAAGTGGGAACCGGTGGGAAAGAAGATCTTGTACTGGAGAGCAACGGTGGTCTTTTTGGTGTGCCAAGTGGTCTCTTGGGGAGACAACGTGGTAAACAGGGGAGACAATGTCCTCTGGAGGAGTGTCAAGTAGTATTTGGGAGAGCAAACGTCAGGTATTTCTCGGAAACCGGCTGTTTCTGGGAGATAGTAGCAGACTTGGTTGGAAAATGACAGGTGTTTGTGAGAAAGCTGGTATTTTGGGAAAAAAAGGCCGTTTTTTAAAGAATAAGCTGGCATTTCTGGGAGAATATGTCCCATCTTTGGGAGAAAACGGGTGTATGTGGGAGAAAATGTCGTGTATTTGGGAGAAAGCTGGTGTATGTGGGAGAAAAGGCCATTGTGATGGGAGTCAGTGTGATCTTGAGGAGTGGAAAGCAGTATTCTTGAGATGAAACGTGAGGTATTTCTAAGAGTCCTGGTATTTCTGGGAGAAAATGTCTTGTTTTGGAGAGCCAAAGTCCCATTTTGGGGGCAGAAGCTGGTATTTCTGTGACACTGCCATCTTGATGGGGGTAAGTGTGATCTTGAGGAGTGTAAAGCAGCATTTTGGTTAGAAAATGGGAGCTCTTCCTAAGAGCAGTGCTATTTCTGGGAGAAAAGGAGCTCTACTGGGCATAAAAATGGTGTATCTGTGATAAAATGCCACATTTCTGAAAGAAACTGTCCTCTTGCGGAGTGTAATGCTGTATGTTCCGGAGGAAATGGGAAATATTCAGCAGAGTCCTGGTATTTCTGGGAGAAGAGGTCTGATGTGGGGGGGGGAAGGTGATGTATCTGTGAGAAAGCTGGTGTTTCTGGGAGAAAATGCCAGGTATTGGTGAGGAAACAGATGCTAGAGAGGGAAAAGGCCATCCCTTTGGGAGAGAAGTGGTATTTCTGGGAGAAAATGCCCCAAATCGGGGAGTAAGTGTCATCCTGAGGCGTGTCATGGAGTAGATTTGGGAGGAAATGGAGGTGTTTCACAGAGTAGCGGCACTTCTGGGAGAAAATGTCCTCAGTGGGAAAGACAATGTCCTCTTGAGGGAAGAAAACAGGTCTTTCTTACAGCAAATGTCATCCAATTGGGAGAAAATCTCCTCTCTTGGGGAGAAAAGTGGTCTTTCTGAGAGAAGGTGTCCTCTTCTTGGCTGCAAGTGTCCCATTTGGCATTGTCATGGAGGCTTTTTGGGGAGAAAGCGTGTGGCAGTTGTAAGAGAAGGGGTATTTCTGGGAGCAAATCTCCTCTTTTTGGAAGAGAAGGTGAAATTTCCAAGGGAAAAGTGGCATTTCTGGGAGGAAATGACATAGCTGGGGGAGAAAAGTGGGAACCGGTGGGAAAGAAGATCTTGTACTGGAGAGCAACGGTGGTCTTTTTGGTGTGCCAAGTGGTCTCTTGGGGAGACAACGTGGTAAATAGGGGAGACAATGTCCTCGGGAGGAGTGTCAAGTAGTATTTGGGAGAGCAAACGTCAGGTATTTCTCGGAAACCGGCTGTTTCTGGGAGATAGTAGCAGACTTGGTTGGAAAATGACAGGTGTTTGTGAGAAAGCTGGTATTTTGGGGAAAAAAGGCCGTTTTTTAAAGAATAAGCTGGCATTTCTGGGAGAATATGTCCCATCTTTGGGAGAAAACGGGTGTATGTGGGAGAAAATGTCGTGTATTTGGGAGAAAGCTGGTGTATGTGGGAGAAAAGGCCATTGTGATGGGAGTCAGTGTGATCTTGAGGAGTGGAAAGCAGTATTCTTGAGATGAAACGTGAGGTATTTCTAAGAGTCCTGGTATTTCTGGGAGAAAATGTCTTGTTTTGGAGAGCCAAAGTCCCATTTTGGGGGCAGAAGCTGGTATTTCTGTGACACTGCCATCTTGATGGGGGTAAGTGTGATCTTGAGGAGTGTAAAGCAGCATTTTGGTTAGAAAATGGGAGCTCTTCCTAAGAGCAGTGCTATTTCTGGGAGAAAAGGAGCTCTACTGGGCATAAAAATGGTGTATCTGTGATAAAATGCCACATTTCTGAAAGAAACTGTCCTCTTGCGGAGTGTAATGCTGTATGTTCCGGAGGAAATGGGAAATATTCAGCAGAGTCCTGGTATTTCTGGGAGAAGAGGTCTGATGTGGGGGGGGGAAGGTGATGTATCTGTGAGAAAGCTGGTGTTTCTGGGAGAAAATGCCAGGTATTGGTGAGGAAACAGATGCTAGAGAGGGAAAAGGCCATCCCTTTGGGAGAGAAGTGGTATTTCTGGGAGAAAATGCCCCAAATCGGGGAGTAAGTGTCATCCTGAGGCGTGTCATGGAGTAGATTTGGGAGGAAATGGAGGTGTTTCACAGAGTAGCGGCACTTCTGGGAGAAAATGTCCTCAGTGGGAAAGACAATGTCCTCTTGAGGGAAGAAAACAGGTCTTTCTTACAGCAAATGTCATCCAATTGGGAGAAAATCTCCTCTCTTGGGGAGAAAAGTGGTCTTTCTGAGAGAAGGTGTCCTCTTCTTGGCTGCAAGTGTCCCATTTGGCATTGTCATGGAGGCTTTTTGGGGAGAAAGCGTGTGGCAGTTGTAAGAGAAGGGGTATTTCTGGGAGCAAATCTCCTCTTTTTGGAAGAGAAGGTGAAATTTCCAAGGGAAAAGTGGCATTTCTGGGAGGAAATGACATAGCTGGGGGAGAAAAGTGGGAACCGGTGGGAAAGAAGATCTTGTACTGGAGAGCAACGGTGGTCTTTTTGGTGTGCCAAGTGGTCTCTTGGGGAGACAACGTGGTAAACAGGGGAGACAATGTCCTCTGGAGGAGTGTCAAGTAGTATTTGGGAGAGCAAACGTCAGGTATTTCTCGGAAACCGGCTGTTTCTGGGAGATAGTAGCAGACTTGGTTGGAAAATGACAGGTGTTTGTGAGAAAGCTGGTATTTTGGGAAAAAAAGGCCGTTTTTTAAAGAATAAGCTGGCATTTCTGGGAGAATATGTCCCATCTTTGGGAGAAAACGGGTGTATGTGGGAGAAAATGTCGTGTATTTGGGAGAAAGCTGGTGTATGTGGGAGAAAAGGCCATTGTGATGGGAGTCAGTGTGATCTTGAGGAGTGGAAAGCAGTATTCTTGAGATGAAACGTGAGGTATTTCTAAGAGTCCTGGTATTTCTGGGAGAAAATGTCTTGTTTTGGAGAGCCAAAGTCCCATTTTGGGGGCAGAAGCTGGTATTTCTGTGACACTGCCATCTTGATGGGGGTAAGTGTGATCTTGAGGAGTGTAAAGCAGCATTTTGGTTAGAAAATGGGAGCTCTTCCTAAGAGCAGTGCTATTTCTGGGAGAAAAGGAGCTCTACTGGGCATAGAAATGGTTTATCTGTGATAAAATGCCACATTTCTGAAAGAAACTGTCCTCTTGCGGAGTGTAATGCTGTATGTTCCGGAGGAAATGGGAAATATTCAGCAGAGTCCTGGTATTTCTGGGAGAAGAGGTCTGATGTGGGGGGGGGAAGGTGATGTATCTGTGAGAAAGCTGGTGTTTCTGGGAGAAAATGCCAGGTATTGGTGAGGAAACAGATGCTAGAGAGGGAAAAGGCCATCCCTTTGGGAGAGAAGTGGTATTTCTGGGAGAAAATGCCCCAAATCGGGGAGTAAGTGTCATCCTGAGGCGTGTCATGGAGTAGATTTGGGAGGAAATGGAGGTGTTTCACAGAGTAGCGGCACTTCTGGGAGAAAATGTCCTCAGTGGGAAAGACAATGTCCTCTTGAGGGAAGAAAACAGGTCTTTCTTACAGCAAATGTCATCCAATTGGGAGAAAATCTCCTCTCTTGGGGAGAAAAGTGGTCTTTCTGAGAGAAGGTGTCCTCTTCTTGGCTGCAAGTGTCCCATTTGGCATTGTCATGGAGGCTTTTTGGGGAGAAAGCGTGTGGCAGTTGTAAGAGAAGGGGTATTTCTGGGAGCAAATCTCCTCTTTTTGGAAGAGAAGGTGAAATTTCCAAGGGAAAAGTGGCATTTCTGGGAGGAAATGACATAGCTGGGGGAGAAAAGTGGGAACCGGTGGGAAAGAAGATCTTGTACTGGAGAGCAACGGTGGTCTTTTTGGTGTGCCAAGTGGTCTCTTGGGGAGACAACGTGGTAAACAGGGGAGACAATGTCCTCTGGAGGAGTGTCAAGTAGTATTTGGGAGAGCAAACGTCAGGTATTTCTCGGAAACCGGCTGTTTCTGGGAGATAGTAGCAGACTTGGTTGGAAAATGACAGGTGTTTGTGAGAAAGCTGGTATTTTGGGAAAAAAAGGCCGTTTTTTAAAGAATAAGCTGGCATTTCTGGGAGAATATGTCCCATCTTTGGGAGAAAACGGGTGTATGTGGGAGAAAATGTCGTGTATTTGGGAGAAAGCTGGTGTATGTGGGAGAAAAGGCCATTGTGATGGGAGTCAGTGTGATCTTGAGGAGTGGAAAGCAGTATTCTTGAGATGAAACGTGAGGTATTTCTAAGAGTCCTGGTATTTCTGGGAGAAAATGTCTTGTTTTGGAGAGCCAAAGTCCCATTTTGGGGGCAGAAGCTGGTATTTCTGTGACACTGCCATCTTGATGGGGGTAAGTGTGATCTTGAGGAGTGTAAAGCAGCATTTTGGTTAGAAAATGGGAGCTCTTCCTAAGAGCAGTGCTATTTCTGGGAGAAAAGGAGCTCTACTGGGCATAAAAATGGTGTATCTGTGATAAAATGCCACATTTCTGAAAGAAACTGTCCTCTTGCGGAGTGTAATGCTGTATGTTCCGGAGGAAATGGGAAATATTCAGCAGAGTCCTGGTATTTCTGGGAGAAGAGGTCTGATGTGGGGGGGGGAAGGTGATGTATCTGTGAGAAAGCTGGTGTTTCTGGGAGAAAATGCCAGGTATTGGTGAGGAAACAGATGCTAGAGAGGGAAAAGGCCATCCCTTTGGGAGAGAAGTGGTATTTCTGGGAGAAAATGCCCCAAATCGGGGAGTAAGTGTCATCCTGAGGCGTGTCATGGAGTAGATTTGGGAGGAAATGGAGGTGTTTCACAGAGTAGCGGCACTTCTGGGAGAAAATGTCCTCAGTGGGAAAGACAATGTCCTCTTGAGGGAAGAAAACAGGTCTTTCTTACAGCAAATGTCATCCAATTGGGAGAAAATCTCCTCTCTTGGGGAGAAAAGTGGTCTTTCTGAGAGAAGGTGTCCTCTTCTTGGCTGCAAGTGTCCCATTTGGCATTGTCATGGAGGCTTTTTGGGGAGAAAGCGTGTGGCAGTTGTAAGAGAAGGGGTATTTCTGGGAGCAAATCTCCTCTTTTTGGAAGAGAAGGTGAAATTTCCAAGGGAAAAGTGGCATTTCTGGGAGGAAATGACATAGCTGGGGGAGAAAAGTGGGAACCGGTGGGAAAGAAGATCTTGTACTGGAGAGCAACGGTGGTCTTTTTGGTGTGCCAAGTGGTCTCTTGGGGAGACAACGTGGTAAACAGGGGAGACAATGTCCTTTGGAGGAGTGTCAAGTAGTATTTGGGAGAGCAAACGTCAGGTATTTCTCGGAAACCGGCTGTTTCTGGGAGATAGTAGCAGACTTGGTTGGAAAATGACAGGTGTTTGTGAGAAAGCTGGTATTTTGGGAAAAAAAGGCCGTTTTTTAAAGAATAAGCTGGCATTTCTGGGAGAATATGTCCCATCTTTGGGAGAAAACGGGTGTATGTGGGAGAAAATGTCGTGTATTTGGGAGAAAGCTGGTGTATGTGGGAGAAAAGGCCATTGTGATGGGAGTCAGTGTGATCTTGAGGAGTGGAAAGCAGTATTCTTGAGATGAAACGTGAGGTATTTCTAAGAGTCCTGGTATTTCTGGGAGAAAATGTCTTGTTTTGGAGAGCCAAAGTCCCATTTTGGGGGCAGAAGCTGGTATTTCTGTGACACTGCCATCTTGATGGGGGTAAGTGTGATCTTGAGGAGTGTAAAGCAGCATTTTGGTTAGAAAATGGGAGCTCTTCCTAAGAGCAGTGCTATTTCTGGGAGAAAAGGAGCTCTACTGGGCATAGAAATGGTTTATCTGTGATAAAATGCCACATTTCTGAAAGAAACTGTCCTCTTGCGGAGTGTAATGCTGTATGTTCCGGAGGAAATGGGAAATATTCAGCAGAGTCCTGGTATTTCTGGGAGAAGAGGTCTGATGTGGGGGGGGGAAGGTGATGTATCTGTGAGAAAGCTGGTGTTTCTGGGAGAAAATGCCAGGTATTGGTGAGGAAACAGATGCTAGAGAGGGAAAAGGCCATCCCTTTGGAAGAGAAGTGGTATTTCTGGGAGAAAATGCCCCAAATCGGGGAGTAAGTGTCATCCTGAGGCGTGTCATGGAGTAGATTTGGGAGGAAATGGAGGTGTTTCACAGAGTAGCGGCACTTCTGGGAGAAAATGTCCTCAGTGGGAAAGACAATGTCCTCTTGAGGGAAGAAAACAGGTCTTTCTTACAGCAAATGTCATCCAATTGGGAGAAAATCTCCTCTCTTGGGGAGAAAAGTGGTCTTTCTGAGAGAAGGTGTCCTCTTCTTGGCTGCAAGTGTCCCATTTGGCATTGTCATGGAGGCTTTTTGGGGAGAAAGCGTGTGGCAGTTGTAAGAGAAGGGGTATTTCTGGGAGCAAATCTCCTCTTTTTGGAAGAGAAGGTGAAATTTCCAAGGGAAAAGTGGCATTTCTGGGAGGAAATGACATAGCTGGGGGAGAAAAGTGGGAACCGGTGGGAAAGAAGATCTTGTACTGGAGAGCAACGGTGGTCTTTTTGGTGTGCCAAGTGGTCTCTTGGGGAGACAACGTGGTAAATAGGGGAGACAATGTCCTCGGGAGGAGTGTCAAGTAGTATTTGGGAGAGCAAACGTCAGGTATTTCTCGGAAACCGGCTGTTTCTGGGAGATAGTAGCAGACTTGGTTGGAAAATGACAGGTGTTTGTGAGAAAGCTGGTATTTTGGGGAAAAAAGGCCGTTTTTTAAAGAATAAGCTGGCATTTCTGGGAGAATATGTCCCATCTTTGGGAGAAAACGGGTGTATGTGGGAGAAAATGTCGTGTATTTGGGAGAAAGCTGGTGTATGTGGGAGAAAAGGCCATTGTGATGGGAGTCAGTGTGATCTTGAGGAGTGGAAAGCAGTATTCTTGAGATGAAACGTGAGGTATTTCTAAGAGTCCTGGTATTTCTGGGAGAAAATGTCTTGTTTTGGAGAGCCAAAGTCCCATTTTGGGGGCAGAAGCTGGTATTTCTGTGACACTGCCATCTTGATGGGGGTAAGTGTGATCTTGAGGAGTGTAAAGCAGCATTTTGGTTAGAAAATGGGAGCTCTTCCTAAGAGCAGTGCTATTTCTGGGAGAAAAGGAGCTCTACTGGGCATAGAAATGGTGTATCTGTGATAAAATGCCACATTTCTGAAAGAAACTGTCCTCTTGCGGAGTGTAATGCTGTATGTTCCGGAGGAAATGGGAAATATTCAGCAGAGTCCTGGTATTTCTGGGAGAAGAGGTCTGATGTGGGGGGGGGAAGGTGATGTATCTGTGAGAAAGCTGGTGTTTCTGGGAGAAAATGCCAGGTATTGGTGAGGAAACAGATGCTAGAGAGGGAAAAGGCCATCCCTTTGGGAGAGAAGTGGTATTTCTGGGAGAAAATGCCCCAAATCGGGGAGTAAGTGTCATCCTGAGGCGTGTCATGGAGTAGATTTGGGAGGAAATGGAGGTGTTTCACAGAGTAGCGGCACTTCTGGGAGAAAATGTCCTCAGTGGGAAAGACAATGTCCTCTTGAGGGAAGAAAACAGGTCTTTCTTACAGCAAATGTCATCCAATTGGGAGAAAATCTCCTCTCTTGGGGAGAAAAGTGGTCTTTCTGAGAGAAGGTGTCCTCTTCTTGGCTGCAAGTGTCCCATTTGGCATTGTCATGGAGGCTTTTTGGGGAGAAAGCGTGTGGCAGTTGTAAGAGAAGGGGTATTTCTGGGAGCAAATCTCCTCTTTTTGGAAGAGAAGGTGAAATTTCCAAGGGAAAAGTGGCATTTCTGGGAGGAAATGACATAGCTGGGGGAGAAAAGTGGGAACCGGTGGGAAAGAAGATCTTGTACTGGAGAGCAACGGTGGTCTTTTTGGTGTGCCAAGTGGTCTCTTGGGGAGACAACGTGGTAAATAGGGGAGACAATGTCCTCTGGAGGAGTGTCAAGTAGTATTTGGGAGAGCAAACGTCAGGTATTTCTCGGAAACCGGCTGTTTCTGGGAGATAGTAGCAGACTTGGTTGGAAAATGACAGGTGTTTGTGAGAAAGCTGGTATTTTGGGGAAAAAAGGCCGTTTTTTAAAGAATAAGCTGGCATTTCTGGGAGAATATGTCCCATCTTTGGGAGAAAACGGGTGTATGTGGGAGAAAATGTCGTGTATTTGGGAGAAAGCTGGTGTATGTGGGAGAAAAGGCCATTGTGATGGGAGTCAGTGTGATCTTGAGGAGTGGAAAGCAGTATTCTTGAGATGAAACGTGAGGTATTTCTAAGAGTCCTGGTATTTCTGGGAGAAAATGTCTTGTTTTGGAGAGCCAAAGTCCCATTTTGGGGGCAGAAGCTGGTATTTCTGTGACACTGCCATCTTGATGGGGGTAAGTGTGATCTTGAGGAGTGTAAAGCAGCATTTTGGTTAGAAAATGGGAGCTCTTCCTAAGAGCAGTGCTATTTCTGGGAGAAAAGGAGCTCTACTGGGCATAAAAATGGTGTATCTGTGATAAAATGCCACATTTCTGAAAGAAACTGTCCTCTTGCGGAGTGTAATGCTGTATGTTCCGGAGGAAATGGGAAATATTCAGCAGAGTCCTGGTATTTCTGGGAGAAGAGGTCTGATGTGGGGGGGGGAAGGTGATGTATCTGTGAGAAAGCTGGTGTTTCTGGGAGAAAATGCCAGGTATTGGTGAGGAAACAGATGCTAGAGAGGGAAAAGGCCATCCCTTTGGGAGAGAAGTGGTATTTCTGGGAGAAAATGCCCCAAATCGGGGAGTAAGTGTCATCCTGAGGCGTGTCATGGAGTAGATTTGGGAGGAAATGGAGGTGTTTCACAGAGTAGCGGCACTTCTGGGAGAAAATGTCCTCAGTGGGAAAGACAATGTCCTCTTGAGGGAAGAAAACAGGTCTTTCTTACAGCAAATGTCATCCAATTGGGAGAAAATCTCCTCTCTTGGGGAGAAAAGTGGTCTTTCTGAGAGAAGGTGTCCTCTTCTTGGCTGCAAGTGTCCCATTTGGCATTGTCATGGAGGCTTTTTGGGGAGAAAGCGTGTGGCAGTTGTAAGAGAAGGGGTATTTCTGGGAGCAAATCTCCTCTTTTTGGAAGAGAAGGTGAAATTTCCAAGGGAAAAGTGGCATTTCTGGGAGGAAATGACATAGCTGGGGGAGAAAAGTGGGAACCGGTGGGAAAGAAGATCTTGTACTGGAGAGCAACGGTGGTCTTTTTGGTGTGCCAAGTGGTCTCTTGGGGAGACAACGTGGTAAATAGGGGAGACAATGTCCTCTGGAGGAGTGTCAAGTAGTATTTGGGAGAGCAAACGTCAGGTATTTCTCGGAAACCGGCTGTTTCTGGGAGATAGTAGCAGACTTGGTTGGAAAATGACAGGTGTTTGTGAGAAAGCTGGTATTTTGGGGAAAAAAGGCCGTTTTTTAAAGAATAAGCTGGCATTTCTGGGAGAATATGTCCCATCTTTGGGAGAAAACGGGTGTATGTGGGAGAAAATGTCGTGTATTTGGGAGAAAGCTGGTGTATGTGGGAGAAAAGGCCATTGTGATGGGAGTCAGTGTGATCTTGAGGAGTGGAAAGCAGTATTCTTGGGATGAAACGTGAGGTATTTCTAAGAGTCCTGGTATTTCTGGGAGAAAATGTCTTGTTTTGGAGAGCCAAAGTCCCATTCTGGGGGCAGAAGCTGTTATTTCTGTGACACTGCCATCTTGATGGGGGTAAGTGTGATCTTGAGGAGTGTAAAGCAGCATTTTGGTTAGAAAATGGGAGCTCTTCCTAAGAGCAGTGCTATTTCTGGGAGAAAAGGAGCTCTACTGGGCATAAAAATGGTGTATCTGTGATAAAATGCCACATTTCTGAAAGAAACTGTCCTCTTGCGGAGTGTAATGCTGTATGTTCCGGAGGAAATGGGAAATATTCAGCAGAGTCCTGGTATTTCTGGGAGAAGAGGTCTGATGTGGGGGGGGGAAGGTGATGTATCTGTGAGAAAGCTGGTGTTTCTGGGAGAAAATGCCAGGTATTGGTGAGGAAACAGATGCTAGAGAGGGAAAAGGCCATCCCTTTGGGAGAGAAGTGGTATTTCTGGGAGAAAATGCCCCAAATCGGGGAGTAAGTGTCATCCTGAGGCGTGTCATGGAGTAGATTTGGGAGGAAATGGAGTCGTTTCACAGAGTAGCGGCACTTCTGGGAGAAAATGTCCTCAGTGGGAAAGACAATGTCCTCTTGAGGGAAGAAAACAGGTCTTTCTTACAGCAAATGTCATCCAATTGGGAGAAAATCTCCTCTCTTGGGGAGAAAAGTGGTCTTTCTGAGAGAAGGTGTCCTCTTCTTGGCTGCAAGTGTCCCATTTGGCATTGTCATGGAGGCTTTTTGGGGAGAAAGCGTGTGGCAGTTGTAAGAGAAGGGGTATTTCTGGGAGCAAATCTCCTCTTTTTGGAAGAGAAGGTGAAATTTCCAAGGGAAAAGTGGCATTTCTGGGAGGAAATGACATAGCTGGGGGAGAAAAGTGGGAACCGGTGGGAAAGAAGATCTTGTACTGGAGAGCAACGGTGGTCTTTTTGGTGTGCCAAGTGGTCTCTTGGGGAGACAACGTGGTAAATAGGGGAGACAATGTCCTCGGGAGGAGTGTCAAGTAGTATTTGGGAGAGCAAACGTCAGGTATTTCTCGGAAACCGGCTGTTTCTGGGAGATAGTAGCAGACTTGGTTGGAAAATGACAGGTGTTTGTGAGAAAGCTGGTATTTTGGGGAAAAAAGGCCGTTTTTTAAAGAATAAGCTGGCATTTCTGGGAGAATATGTCCCATCTTTGGGAGAAAACGGGTGTATGTGGGAGAAAATGTCGTGTATTTGGGAGAAAGCTGGTGTATGTGGGAGAAAAGGCCATTGTGATGGGAGTCAGTGTGATCTTGAGGAGTGGAAAGCAGTATTCTTGAGATGAAACGTGAGGTATTTCTAAGAGTCCTGGTATTTCTGGGAGAAAATGTCTTGTTTTGGAGAGCCAAAGTCCCATTTTGGGGGCAGAAGCTGGTATTTCTGTGACACTGCCATCTTGATGGGGGTAAGTGTGATCTTGAGGAGTGTAAAGCAGCATTTTGGTTAGAAAATGGGAGCTCTTCCTAAGAGCAGTGCTATTTCTGGGAGAAAAGGAGCTCTACTGGGCATAAAAATGGTGTATCTGTGATAAAATGCCACATTTCTGAAAGAAACTGTCCTCTTGCGGAGTGTAATGCTGTATGTTCCGGAGGAAATGGGAAATATTCAGCAGAGTCCTGGTATTTCTGGGAGAAGAGGTCTGATGTGGGGGGGGGAAGGTGATGTATCTGTGAGAAAGCTGGTGTTTCTGGGAGAAAATGCCAGGTATTGGTGAGGAAACAGATGCTAGAGAGGGAAAAGGCCATCCCTTTGGGAGAGAAGTGGTATTTCTGGGAGAAAATGCCCCAAATCGGGGAGTAAGTGTCATCCTGAGGCGTGTCATGGAGTAGATTTGGGAGGAAATGGAGGTGTTTCACAGAGTAGCGGCACTTCTGGGAGAAAATGTCCTCAGTGGGAAAGACAATGTCCTCTTGAGGGAAGAAAACAGGTCTTTCTTACAGCAAATGTCATCCAATTGGGAGAAAATCTCCTCTCTTGGGGAGAAAAGTGGTCTTTCTGAGAGAAGGTGTCCTCTTCTTGGCTGCAAGTGTCCCATTTGGCATTGTCATGGAGGCTTTTTGGGGAGAAAGCGTGTGGCAGTTGTAAGAGAAGGGGTATTTCTGGGAGCAAATCTCCTCTTTTTGGAAGAGAAGGTGAAATTTCCAAGGGAAAAGTGGCATTTCTGGGAGGAAATGACATAGCTGGGGGAGAAAAGTGGGAACCGGTGGGAAAGAAGATCTTGTACTGGAGAGCAACGGTGGTCTTTTTGGTGTGCCAAGTGGTCTCTTGGGGAGACAACGTGGTAAATAGGGGAGACAATGTCCTCTGGAGGAGTGTCAAGTAGTATTTGGGAGAGCAAACGTCAGGTATTTCTCGGAAACCGGCTGTTTCTGGGAGATAGTAGCAGACTTGGTTGGAAAATGACAGGTGTTTGTGAGAAAGCTGGTATTTTGGGGAAAAAAGGCCGTTTTTTAAAGAATAAGCTGGCATTTCTGGGAGAATATGTCCCATCTTTGGGAGAAAACGGGTGTATGTGGGAGAAAATGTCGTGTATTTGGGAGAAAGCTGGTGTATGTGGGAGAAAAGGCCATTGTGATGGGAGTCAGTGTGATCTTGAGGAGTGGAAAGCAGTATTCTTGGGATGAAACGTGAGGTATTTCTAAGAGTCCTGGTATTTCTGGGAGAAAATGTCTTGTTTTGGAGAGCCAAAGTCCCATTCTGGGGGCAGAAGCTGTTATTTCTGTGACACTGCCATCTTGATGGGGGTAAGTGTGATCTTGAGGAGTGTAAAGCAGCATTTTGGTTAGAAAATGGGAGCTCTTCCTAAGAGCAGTGCTATTTCTGGGAGAAAAGGAGCTCTACTGGGCATAAAAATGGTGTATCTGTGATAAAATGCCACATTTCTGAAAGAAACTGTCCTCTTGCGGAGTGTAATGCTGTATGTTCCGGAGGAAATGGGAAATATTCAGCAGAGTCCTGGTATTTCTGGGAGAAGAGGTCTGATGTGGGGGGGGGAAGGTGATGTATCTGTGAGAAAGCTGGTGTTTCTGGGAGAAAATGCCAGGTATTGGTGAGGAAACAGATGCTAGAGAGGGAAAAGGCCATCCCTTTGGGAGAGAAGTGGTATTTCTGGGAGAAAATGCCCCAAATCGGGGAGTAAGTGTCATCCTGAGGCGTGTCATGGAGTAGATTTGGGAGGAAATGGAGTCGTTTCACAGAGTAGCGGCACTTCTGGGAGAAAATGTCCTCAGTGGGAAAGACAATGTCCTCTTGAGGGAAGAAAACAGGTCTTTCTTACAGCAAATGTCATCCAATTGGGAGAAAATCTCCTCTCTTGGGGAGAAAAGTGGTCTTTCTGAGAGAAGGTGTCCTCTTCTTGGCTGCAAGTGTCCCATTTGGCATTGTCATGGAGGCTTTTTGGGGAGAAAGCGTGTGGCAGTTGTAAGAGAAGGGGTATTTCTGGGAGCAAATCTCCTCTTTTTGGAAGAGAAGGTGAAATTTCCAAGGGAAAAGTGGCATTTCTGGGAGGAAATGACATAGCTGGGGGAGAAAAGTGGGAACCGGTGGGAAAGAAGATCTTGTACTGGAGAGCAACGGTGGTCTTTTTGGTGTGCCAAGTGGTCTCTTGGGGAGACAACGTGGTAAATAGGGGAGACAATGTCCTCGGGAGGAGTGTCAAGTAGTATTTGGGAGAGCAAACGTCAGGTATTTCTCGGAAACCGGCTGTTTCTGGGAGATAGTAGCAGACTTGGTTGGAAAATGACAGGTGTTTGTGAGAAAGCTGGTATTTTGGGGAAAAAAGGCCGTTTTTTAAAGAATAAGCTGGCATTTCTGGGAGAATATGTCCCATCTTTGGGAGAAAACGGGTGTATGTGGGAGAAAATGTCGTGTATTTGGGAGAAAGCTGGTGTATGTGGGAGAAAAGGCCATTGTGATGGGAGTCAGTGTGATCTTGAGGAGTGGAAAGCAGTATTCTTGAGATGAAACGTGAGGTATTTCTAAGAGTCCTGGTATTTCTGGGAGAAAATGTCTTGTTTTGGAGAGCCAAAGTCCCATTTTGGGGGCAGAAGCTGGTATTTCTGTGACACTGCCATCTTGATGGGGGTAAGTGTGATCTTGAGGAGTGTAAAGCAGCATTTTGGTTAGAAAGTGGGAGCTCTTCCTAAGAGCAGTGCTATTTCTGGGAGAAAAGGAGCTCTACTGGGCATAAAAATGGTGTATCTGTGATAAAATGCCACATTTCTGAAAGAAACTGTCCTCTTGCGGAGTGTAATGCTGTATGTTCCGGAGGAAATGGGAAATATTCAGCAGAGTCCTGGTATTTCTGGGAGAAGAGGTCTGATGTGGGGGGGGGAAGGTGATGTATCTGTGAGAAAGCTGGTGTTTCTGGGAGAAAATGCCAGGTATTGGTGAGGAAACAGATGCTAGAGAGGGAAAAGGCCATCCCTTTGGGAGAGAAGTGGTATTTCTGGGAGAAAATGCCCCAAATCGGGGAGTAAGTGTCATCCTGAGGCGTGTCATGGAGTAGATTTGGGAGGAAATGGAGGTGTTTCACAGAGTAGCGGCACTTCTGGGAGAAAATGTCCTCAGTGGGAAAGACAATGTCCTCTTGAGGGAAGAAAACAGGTCTTTCTTACAGCAAATGTCATCCAATTGGGAGAAAATCTCCTCTCTTGGGGAGAAAAGTGGTCTTTCTGAGAGAAGGTGTCCTCTTCTTGGCTGCAAGTGTCCCATTTGGCATTGTCATGGAGGCTTTTTGGGGAGAAAGCGTGTGGCAGTTGTAAGAGAAGGGGTATTTCTGGGAGCAAATCTCCTCTTTTTGGAAGAGAAGGTGAAATTTCCAAGGGAAAAGTGGCATTTCTGGGAGGAAATGACATAGCTGGGGGAGAAAAGTGGGAACCGGTGGGAAAGAAGATCTTGTACTGGAGAGCAACGGTGGTCTTTTTGGTGTGCCAAGTGGTCTCTTGGGGAGACAACGTGGTAAATAGGGGAGACAATGTCCTCGGGAGGAGTGTCAAGTAGTATTTGGGAGAGCAAACGTCAGGTATTTCTCGGAAACCGGCTGTTTCTGGGAGATAGTAGCAGACTTGGTTGGAAAATGACAGGTGTTTGTGAGAAAGCTGGTATTTTGGGGAAAAAAGGCCGTTTTTTAAAGAATAAGCTGGCATTTCTGGGAGAATATGTCCCATCTTTGGGAGAAAACGGGTGTATGTGGGAGAAAATGTCGTGTATTTGGGAGAAAGCTGGTGTATGTGGGAGAAAAGGCCATTGTGATGGGAGTCAGTGTGATCTTGAGGAGTGGAAAGCAGTATTCTTGAGATGAAACGTGAGGTATTTCTAAGAGTCCTGGTATTTCTGGGAGAAAATGTCTTGTTTTGGAGAGCCAAAGTCCCATTTTGGGGGCAGAAGCTGGTATTTCTGTGACACTGCCATCTTGATGGGGGTAAGTGTGATCTTGAGGAGTGTAAAGCAGCATTTTGGTTAGAAAGTGGGAGCTCTTCCTAAGAGCAGTGCTATTTCTGGGAGAAAAGGAGCTCTACTGGGCATAAAAATGGTGTATCTGTGATAAAATGCCACATTTCTGAAAGAAACTGTCCTCTTGCGGAGTGTAATGCTGTATGTTCCGGAGGAAATGGGAAATATTCAGCAGAGTCCTGGTATTTCTGGGAGAAGAGGTCTGATGTGGGGGGGGGAAGGTGATGTATCTGTGAGAAAGCTGGTGTTTCTGGGAGAAAATGCCAGGTATTGGTGAGGAAACAGATGCTAGAGAGGGAAAAGGCCATCCCTTTGGGAGAGAAGTGGTATTTCTGGGAGAAAATGCCCCAAATCGGGGAGTAAGTGTCATCCTGAGGCGTGTCATGGAGTAGATTTGGGAGGAAATGGAGGTGTTTCACAGAGTAGCGGCACTTCTGGGAGAAAATGTCCTCAGTGGGAAAGACAATGTCCTCTTGAGGGAAGAAAACAGGTCTTTCTTACAGCAAATGTCATCCAATTGGGAGAAAATCTCCTCTCTTGGGGAGAAAAGTGGTCTTTCTGAGAGAAGGTGTCCTCTTCTTGGCTGCAAGTGTCCCATTTGGCATTGTCATGGAGGCTTTTTGGGGAGAAAGCGTGTGGCAGTTGTAAGAGAAGGGGTATTTCTGGGAGCAAATCTCCTCTTTTTGGAAGAGAAGGTGAAATTTCCAAGGGAAAAGTGGCATTTCTGGGAGGAAATGACATAGCTGGGGGAGAAAAGTGGGAACCGGTGGGAAAGAAGATCTTGTACTGGAGAGCAACGGTGGTCTTTTTGGTGTGCCAAGTGGTCTCTTGGGGAGACAACGTGGTAAATAGGGGAGACAATGTCCTCGGGAGGAGTGTCAAGTAGTATTTGGGAGAGCAAACGTCAGGTATTTCTCGGAAACCGGCTGTTTCTGGGAGATAGTAGCAGACTTGGTTGGAAAATGACAGGTGTTTGTGAGAAAGCTGGTATTTTGGGGAAAAAAGGCCGTTTTTTAAAGAATAAGCTGGCATTTCTGGGAGAATATGTCCCATCTTTGGGAGAAAACGGGTGTATGTGGGAGAAAATGTCGTGTGTTTGGGAGAAAGCTGGTGTATGTGGGAGAAAAGGCCATTGTGATGGGAGTCAGTGTGATCTTGAGGAGTGGAAAGCAGTATTCTTGAGATGAAACGTGAGGTATTTCTAAGAGTCCTGGTATTTCTGGGAGAAAATGTCTTGTTTTGGAGAGCCAAAGTCCCATTTTGGGGGCAGAAGCTGGTATTTCTGTGACACTGCCATCTTGATGGGGGTAAGTGTGATCTTGAGGAGTGTAAAGCAGCATTTTGGTTAGAAAATGGGAGCTCTTCCTAAGAGCAGTGCTATTTCTGGGAGAAAAGGAGCTCTACTGGGCATAGAAATGGTGTATCTGTGATAAAATGCCACATTTCTGAAAGAAACTGTCCTCTTGCGGAGTGTAATGCTGTATGTTCCGGAGGAAATGGGAAATATTCAGCAGAGTCCTGGTATTTCTGGGAGAAGAGGTCTGATGTGGGGGGGGGAAGGTGATGTATCTGTGAGAAAGCTGGTGTTTCTGGGAGAAAATGCCAGGTATTGGTGAGGAAACAGATGCTAGAGAGGGAAAAGGCCATCCCTTTGGGAGAGAAGTGGTATTTCTGGGAGAAAATGCCCCAAATCGGGGAGTAAGTGTCATCCTGAGGCGTGTCATGGAGTAGATTTGGGAGGAAATGGAGGTGTTTCACAGAGTAGCGGCACTTCTGGGAGAAAATGTCCTCAGTGGGAAAGACAATGTCCTCTTGAGGGAAGAAAACAGGTCTTTCTTACAGCAAATGTCATCCAATTGGGAGAAAATCTCCTCTCTTGGGGAGAAAAGTGGTCTTTCTGAGAGAAGGTGTCCTCTTCTTGGCTGCAAGTGTCCCATTTGGCATTGTCATGGAGGCTTTTTGGGGAGAAAGCGTGTGGCAGTTGTAAGAGAAGGGGTATTTCTGGGAGCAAATCTCCTCTTTTTGGAAGAGAAGGTGAAATTTCCAAGGGAAAAGTGGCATTTCTGGGAGGAAATGACATAGCTGGGGGAGAAAAGTGGGAACCGGTGGGAAAGAAGATCTTGTACTGGAGAGCAACGGTGGTCTTTTTGGTGTGCCAAGTGGTCTCTTGGGGAGACAACGTGGTAAATAGGGGAGACAATGTCCTCTGGAGGAGTGTCAAGTAGTATTTGGGAGAGCAAACGTCAGGTATTTCTCGGAAACCGGCTGTTTCTGGGAGATAGTAGCAGACTTGGTTGGAAAATGACAGGTGTTTGTGAGAAAGCTGGTATTTTGGGGAAAAAAGGCTGTTTTTTAAAGAATAAGCTGGCATTTCTGGGAGAATATGTCCCATCTTTGGGAGAAAACGGGTGTATGTGGGAGAAAATGTCGTGTATTTGGGAGAAAGCTGGTGTATGTGGGAGAAAAGGCCATTGTGATGGGAGTCAGTGTGATCTTGAGGAGTGGAAAGCAGTATTCTTGAGATGAAACGTGAGGTATTTCTAAGAGTCCTGGTATTTCTGGGAGAAAATGTCTTGTTTTGGAGAGCCAAAGTCCCATTTTGGGGGCAGAAGCTGTTATTTCTGTGACACTGCCATCTTGATGGGGGTAAGTGTGATCTTGAGGAGTGTAAAGCAGCATTTTGGTTAGAAAATGGGAGCTCTTCCTAAGAGCAGTGCTATTTCTGGGAGAAAAGGAGCTCTACTGGGCATAGAAATGGTGTATCTGTGATAAAATGCCACATTTCTGAAAGAAACTGTCCTCTTGCGGAGTGTAATGCTGTATGTTCCGGAGGAAATGGGAAATATTCAGCAGAGTCCTGGTATTTCTGGGAGAAGAGGTCTGATGTGGGGGGGGGAAGGTGATGTATCTGTGAGAAAGCTGGTGTTTCTGGGAGAAAATGCCAGGTATTGGTGAGGAAACAGATGCTAGAGAGGGAAAAGGCCATCCCTTTGGGAGAGAAGTGGTATTTCTGGGAGAAAATGCCCCAAATCGGGGAGTAAGTGTCATCCTGAGGCGTGTCATGGAGTAGATTTGGGAGGAAATGGAGGTGTTTCACAGAGTAGCGGCACTTCTGGGAGAAAATGTCCTCAGTGGGAAAGACAATGTCCTCTTGAGGGAAGAAAACAGGTCTTTCTTACAGCAAATGTCATCCAATTGGGAGAAAATCTCCTCTCTTGGGGAGAAAAGTGGTCTTTCTGAGAGAAGGTGTCCTCTTCTTGGCTGCAAGTGTCCCATTTGGCATTGTCATGGAGGCTTTTTGGGGAGAAAGCGTGTGGCAGTTGTAAGAGAAGGGGTATTTCTGGGAGCAAATCTCCTCTTTTTGGAAGAGAAGGTGAAATTTCCAAGGGAAAAGTGGCATTTCTGGGAGGAAATGACATAGCTGGGGGAGAAAAGTGGGAACCGGTGGGAAAGAAGATCTTGTACTGGAGAGCAACGGTGGTCTTTTTGGTGTGCCAAGTGGTCTCTTGGGGAGACAACGTGGTAAATAGGGGAGACAATGTCCTCGGGAGGAGTGTCAAGTAGTATTTGGGAGAGCAAACGTCAGGTATTTCTCGGAAACCGGCTGTTTCTGGGAGATAGTAGCAGACTTGGTTGGAAAATGACAGGTGTTTGTGAGAAAGCTGGTATTTTGGGGAAAAAAGGCCGTTTTTTAAAGAATAAGCTGGCATTTCTGGGAGAATATGTCCCATCTTTGGGAGAAAACGGGTGTATGTGGGAGAAAATGTCGTGTATTTGGGAGAAAGCTGGTGTATGTGGGAGAAAAGGCCATTGTGATGGGAGTCAGTGTGATCTTGAGGAGTGGAAAGCAGTATTCTTGAGATGAAACGTGAGGTATTTCTAAGAGTCCTGGTATTTCTGGGAGAAAATGTCTTGTTTTGGAGAGCCAAAGTCCCATTTTGGGGGCAGAAGCTGGTATTTCTGTGACACTGCCATCTTGATGGGGGTAAGTGTGATCTTGAGGAGTGTAAAGCAGCATTTTGGTTAGAAAGTGGGAGCTCTTCCTAAGAGCAGTGCTATTTCTGGGAGAAAAGGAGCTCTACTGGGCATAAAAATGGTGTATCTGTGATAAAATGCCACATTTCTGAAAGAAACTGTCCTCTTGCGGAGTGTAATGCTGTATGTTCCGGAGGAAATGGGAAATATTCAGCAGAGTCCTGGTATTTCTGGGAGAAGAGGTCTGATGTGGGGGGGGGAAGGTGATGTATCTGTGAGAAAGCTGGTGTTTCTGGGAGAAAATGCCAGGTATTGGTGAGGAAACAGATGCTAGAGAGGGAAAAGGCCATCCCTTTGGGAGAGAAGTGGTATTTCTGGGAGAAAATGCCCCAAATCGGGGAGTAAGTGTCATCCTGAGGCGTGTCATGGAGTAGATTTGGGAGGAAATGGAGGTGTTTCACAGAGTAGCGGCACTTCTGGGAGAAAATGTCCTCAGTGGGAAAGACAATGTCCTCTTGAGGGAAGAAAACAGGTCTTTCTTACAGCAAATGTCATCCAATTGGGAGAAAATCTCCTCTCTTGGGGAGAAAAGTGGTCTTTCTGAGAGAAGGTGTCCTCTTCTTGGCTGCAAGTGTCCCATTTGGCATTGTCATGGAGGCTTTTTGGGGAGAAAGCGTGTGGCAGTTGTAAGAGAAGGGGTATTTCTGGGAGCAAATCTCCTCTTTTTGGAAGAGAAGGTGAAATTTCCAAGGGAAAAGTGGCATTTCTGGGAGGAAATGACATAGCTGGGGGAGAAAAGTGGGAACCGGTGGGAAAGAAGATCTTGTACTGGAGAGCAACGGTGGTCTTTTTGGTGTGCCAAGTGGTCTCTTGGGGAGACAACGTGGTAAATAGGGGAGACAATGTCCTCGGGAGGAGTGTCAAGTAGTATTTGGGAGAGCAAACGTCAGGTATTTCTCGGAAACCGGCTGTTTCTGGGAGATAGTAGCAGACTTGGTTGGAAAATGACAGGTGTTTGTGAGAAAGCTGGTATTTTGGGGAAAAAAGGCCGTTTTTTAAAGAATAAGCTGGCATTTCTGGGAGAATATGTCCCATCTTTGGGAGAAAACGGGTGTATGTGGGAGAAAATGTCGTGTGTTTGGGAGAAAGCTGGTGTATGTGGGAGAAAAGGCCATTGTGATGGGAGTCAGTGTGATCTTGAGGAGTGGAAAGCAGTATTCTTGAGATGAAACGTGAGGTATTTCTAAGAGTCCTGGTATTTCTGGGAGAAAATGTCTTGTTTTGGAGAGCCAAAGTCCCATTTTGGGGGCAGAAGCTGGTATTTCTGTGACACTGCCATCTTGATGGGGGTAAGTGTGATCTTGAGGAGTGTAAAGCAGCATTTTGGTTAGAAAATGGGAGCTCTTCCTAAGAGCAGTGCTATTTCTGGGAGAAAAGGAGCTCTACTGGGCATAAAAATGGTGTATCTGTGATAAAATGCCACATTTCTGAAAGAAACTGTCCTCTTGCGGAGTGTAATGCTGTATGTTCCGGAGGAAATGGGAAATATTCAGCAGAGTCCTGGTATTTCTGGGAGAAGAGGTCTGATGTGGGGGGGGGAAGGTGATGTATCTGTGAGAAAGCTGGTGTTTCTGGGAGAAAATGCCAGGTATTGGTGAGGAAACAGATGCTAGAGAGGGAAAAGGCCATCCCTTTGGGAGAGAAGTGGTATTTCTGGGAGAAAATGCCCCAAATCGGGGAGTAAGTGTCATCCTGAGGCGTGTCATGGAGTAGATTTGGGAGGAAATGGAGGTGTTTCACAGAGTAGCGGCACTTCTGGGAGAAAATGTCCTCAGTGGGAAAGACAATGTCCTCTTGAGGGAAGAAAACAGGTCTTTCTTACAGCAAATGTCATCCAATTGGGAGAAAATCTCCTCTCTTGGGGAGAAAAGTGGTCTTTCTGAGAGAAGGTGTCCTCTTCTTGGCTGCAAGTGTCCCATTTGGCATTGTCATGGAGGCTTTTTGGGGAGAAAGCGTGTGGCAGTTGTAAGAGAAGGGGTATTTCTGGGAGCAAATCTCCTCTTTTTGGAAGAGAAGGTGAAATTTCCAAGGGAAAAGTGGCATTTCTGGGAGGAAATGACATAGCTGGGGGAGAAAAGTGGGAACCGGTGGGAAAGAAGATCTTGTACTGGAGAGCAACGGTGGTCTTTTTGGTGTGCCAAGTGGTCTCTTGGGGAGACAACGTGGTAAATAGGGGAGACAATGTCCTCTGGAGGAGTGTCAAGTAGTATTTGGGAGAGCAAACGTCAGGTATTTCTCGGAAACCGGCTGTTTCTGGGAGATAGTAGCAGACTTGGTTGGAAAATGACAGGTGTTTGTGAGAAAGCTGGTATTTTGGGGAAAAAAGGCCGTTTTTTAAAGAATAAGCTGGCATTTCTGGGAGAATATGTCCCATCTTTGGGAGAAAACGGGTGTATGTGGGAGAAAATGTCGTGTGTTTGGGAGAAAGCTGGTGTATGTGGGAGAAAAGGCCATTGTGATGGGAGTCAGTGTGATCTTGAGGAGTGGAAAGCAGTATTCTTGAGATGAAACGTGAGGTATTTCTAAGAGTCCTGGTATTTCTGGGAGAAAATGTCTTGTTTTGGAGAGCCAAAGTCCCATTTTGGGGGCAGAAGCTGGTATTTCTGTGACACTGCCATCTTGATGGGGGTAAGTGTGATCTTGAGGAGTGTAAAGCAGCATTTTGGTTAGAAAATGGGAGCTCTTCCTAAGAGCAGTGCTATTTCTGGGAGAAAAGGAGCTCTACTGGGCATAAAAATGGTGTATCTGTGATAAAATGCCACATTTCTGAAAGAAACTGTCCTCTTGCGGAGTGTAATGCTGTATGTTCCGGAGGAAATGGGAAATATTCAGCAGAGTCCTGGTATTTCTGGGAGAAGAGGTCTGATGTGGGGGGGGGAAGGTGATGTATCTGTGAGAAAGCTGGTGTTTCTGGGAGAAAATGCCAGGTATTGGTGAGGAAACAGATGCTAGAGAGGGAAAAGGCCATCCCTTTGGGAGAGAAGTGGTATTTCTGGGAGAAAATGCCCCAAATCGGGGAGTAAGTGTCATCCTGAGGCGTGTCATGGAGTAGATTTGGGAGGAAATGGAGGTGTTTCACAGAGTAGCGGCACTTCTGGGAGAAAATGTCCTCAGTGGGAAAGACAATGTCCTCTTGAGGGAAGAAAACAGGTCTTTCTTACAGCAAATGTCATCCAATTGGGAGAAAATCTCCTCTCTTGGGGAGAAAAGTGGTCTTTCTGAGAGAAGGTGTCCTCTTCTTGGCTGCAAGTGTCCCATTTGGCATTGTCATGGAGGCTTTTTGGGGAGAAAGCGTGTGGCAGTTGTAAGAGAAGGGGTATTTCTGGGAGCAAATCTCCTCTTTTTGGAAGAGAAGGTGAAATTTCCAAGGGAAAAGTGGCATTTCTGGGAGGAAATGACATAGCTGGGGGAGAAAAGTGGGAACCGGTGGGAAAGAAGATCTTGTACTGGAGAGCAACGGTGGTCTTTTTGGTGTGCCAAGTGGTCTCTTGGGGAGACAACGTGGTAAATAGGGGAGACAATGTCCTCTGGAGGAGTGTCAAGTAGTATTTGGGAGAGCAAACGTCAGGTATTTCTCGGAAACCGGCTGTTTCTGGGAGATAGTAGCAGACTTGGTTGGAAAATGACAGGTGTTTGTGAGAAAGCTGGTATTTTGGGGAAAAAAGGCCGTTTTTTAAAGAATAAGCTGGCATTTCTGGGAGAATATGTCCCATCTTTGGGAGAAAACGGGTGTATGTGGGAGAAAATGTCGTGTATTTGGGAGAAAGCTGGTGTATGTGGGAGAAAAGGCCATTGTGATGGGAGTCAGTGTGATCTTGAGGAGTGGAAAGCAGTATTCTTGAGATGAAACGTGAGGTATTTCTAAGAGTCCTGGTATTTCTGGGAGAAAATGTCTTGTTTTGGAGAGCCAAAGTCCCATTTTGGGGGCAGAAGCTGGTATTTCTGTGACACTGCCATCTTGATGGGGGTAAGTGTGATCTTGAGGAGTGTAAAGCAGCATTTTGGTTAGAAAATGGGAGCTCTTCCTAAGAGCAGTGCTATTTCTGGGAGAAAAGGAGCTCTACTGGGCATAGAAATGGTGTATCTGTGATAAAATGCCACATTTCTGAAAGAAACTGTCCTCTTGCGGAGTGTAATGCTGTATGTTCCGGAGGAAATGGGAAATATTCAGCAGAGTCCTGGTATTTCTGGGAGAAGAGGTCTGATGTGGGGGGGGGAAGGTGATGTATCTGTGAGAAAGCTGGTGTTTCTGGGAGAAAATGCCAGGTATTGGTGAGGAAACAGATGCTAGAGAGGGAAAAGGCCATCCCTTTGGGAGAGAAGTGGTATTTCTGGGAGAAAATGCCCCAAATCGGGGAGTAAGTGTCATCCTGAGGCGTGTCATGGAGTAGATTTGGGAGGAAATGGAGGTGTTTCACAGAGTAGCGGCACTTCTGGGAGAAAATGTCCTCAGTGGGAAAGACAATGTCCTCTTGAGGGAAGAAAACAGGTCTTTCTTACAGCAAATGTCATCCAATTGGGAGAAAATCTCCTCTCTTGGGGAGAAAAGTGGTCTTTCTGAGAGAAGGTGTCCTCTTCTTGGCTGCAAGTGTCCCATTTGGCATTGTCATGGAGGCTTTTTGGGGAGAAAGCGTGTGGCAGTTGTAAGAGAAGGGGTATTTCTGGGAGCAAATCTCCTCTTTTTGGAAGAGAAGGTGAAATTTCCAAGGGAAAAGTGGCATTTCTGGGAGGAAATGACATAGCTGGGGGAGAAAAGTGGGAACCGGTGGGAAAGAAGATCTTGTACTGGAGAGCAACGGTGGTCTTTTTGGTGTGCCAAGTGGTCTCTTGGGGAGACAACGTGGTAAATAGGGGAGACAATGTCCTCGGGAGGAGTGTCAAGTAGTATTTGGGAGAGCAAACGTCAGGTATTTCTCGGAAACCGGCTGTTTCTGGGAGATAGTAGCAGACTTGGTTGGAAAATGACAGGTGTTTGTGAGAAAGCTGGTATTTTGGGGAAAAAAGGCCGTTTTTTAAAGAATAAGCTGGCATTTCTGGGAGAATATGTCCCATCTTTGGGAGAAAACGGGTGTATGTGGGAGAAAATGTCGTGTGTTTGGGAGAAAGCTGGTGTATGTGGGAGAAAAGGCCATTGTGATGGGAGTCAGTGTGATCTTGAGGAGTGGAAAGCAGTATTCTTGAGATGAAACGTGAGGTATTTCTAAGAGTCCTGGTATTTCTGGGAGAAAATGTCTTGTTTTGGAGAGCCAAAGTCCCATTTTGGGGGCAGAAGCTGGTATTTCTGTGACACTGCCATCTTGATGGGGGTAAGTGTGATCTTGAGGAGTGTAAAGCAGCATTTTGGTTAGAAAATGGGAGCTCTTCCTAAGAGCAGTGCTATTTCTGGGAGAAAAGGAGCTCTACTGGGCATAAAAATGGTGTATCTGTGATAAAATGCCACATTTCTGAAAGAAACTGTCCTCTTGCGGAGTGTAATGCTGTATGTTCCGGAGGAAATGGGAAATATTCAGCAGAGTCCTGGTATTTCTGGGAGAAGAGGTCTGATGTGGGGGGGGGAAGGTGATGTATCTGTGAGAAAGCTGGTGTTTCTGGGAGAAAATGCCAGGTATTGGTGAGGAAACAGATGCTAGAGAGGGAAAAGGCCATCCCTTTGGGAGAGAAGTGGTATTTCTGGGAGAAAATGCCCCAAATCGGGGAGTAAGTGTCATCCTGAGGCGTGTCATGGAGTAGATTTGGGAGGAAATGGAGGTGTTTCACAGAGTAGCGGCACTTCTGGGAGAAAATGTCCTCAGTGGGAAAGACAATGTCCTCTTGAGGGAAGAAAACAGGTCTTTCTTACAGCAAATGTCATCCAATTGGGAGAAAATCTCCTCTCTTGGGGAGAAAAGTGGTCTTTCTGAGAGAAGGTGTCCTCTTCTTGGCTGCAAGTGTCCCATTTGGCATTGTCATGGAGGCTTTTTGGGGAGAAAGCGTGTGGCAGTTGTAAGAGAAGGGGTATTTCTGGGAGCAAATCTCCTCTTTTTGGAAGAGAAGGTGAAATTTCCAAGGGAAAAGTGGCATTTCTGGGAGGAAATGACATAGCTGGGGGAGAAAAGTGGGAACCGGTGGGAAAGAAGATCTTGTACTGGAGAGCAACGGTGGTCTTTTTGGTGTGCCAAGTGGTCTCTTGGGGAGACAACGTGGTAAATAGGGGAGACAATGTCCTCGGGAGGAGTGTCAAGTAGTATTTGGGAGAGCAAACGTCAGGTATTTCTCGGAAACCGGCTGTTTCTGGGAGATAGTAGCAGACTTGGTTGGAAAATGACAGGTGTTTGTGAGAAAGCTGGTATTTTGGGGAAAAAAGGCCGTTTTTTAAAGAATAAGCTGGCATTTCTGGGAGAATATGTCCCATCTTTGGGAGAAAACGGGTGTATGTGGGAGAAAATGTCGTGTGTTTGGGAGAAAGCTGGTGTATGTGGGAGAAAAGGCCATTGTGATGGGAGTCAGTGTGATCTTGAGGAGTGGAAAGCAGTATTCTTGAGATGAAACGTGAGGTATTTCTAAGAGTCCTGGTATTTCTGGGAGAAAATGTCTTGTTTTGGAGAGCCAAAGTCCCATTTTGGGGGCAGAAGCTGGTATTTCTGTGACACTGCCATCTTGATGGGGGTAAGTGTGATCTTGAGGAGTGTAAAGCAGCATTTTGGTTAGAAAATGGGAGCTCTTCCTAAGAGCAGTGCTATTTCTGGGAGAAAAGGAGCTCTACTGGGCATAAAAATGGTGTATCTGTGATAAAATGCCACATTTCTGAAAGAAACTGTCCTCTTGCGGAGTGTAATGCTGTATGTTCCGGAGGAAATGGGAAATATTCAGCAGAGTCCTGGTATTTCTGGGAGAAGAGGTCTGATGTGGGGGGGGGAAGGTGATGTATCTGTGAGAAAGCTGGTGTTTCTGGGAGAAAATGCCAGGTATTGGTGAGGAAACAGATGCTAGAGAGGGAAAAGGCCATCCCTTTGGGAGAGAAGTGGTATTTCCGGGAGAAAATGCCCCAAATCGGGGAGTAAGTGTCATCCTGAGGCGTGTCATGGAGTAGATTTGGGAGGAAATGGAGGTGTTTCACAGAGTAGCGGCACTTCTGGGAGAAAATGTCCTCAGTGGGAAAGACAATGTCCTCTTGAGGGAAGAAAACAGGTCTTTCTTACAGCAAATGTCATCCAATTGGGAGAAAATCTCCTCTCTTGGGGAGAAAAGTGGTCTTTCTGAGAGAAGGTGTCCTCTTCTTGGCTGCAAGTGTCCCATTTGGCATTGTCATGGAGGCTTTTTGGGGAGAAAGCGTGTGGCAGTTGTAAGAGAAGGGGTATTTCTGGGAGCAAATCTCCTCTTTTTGGAAGAGAAGGTGAAATTTCCAAGGGAAAAGTGGCATTTCTGGGAGGAAATGACATAGCTGGGGGAGAAAAGTGGGAACCGGTGGGAAAGAAGATCTTGTACTGGAGAGCAACGGTGGTCTTTTTGGTGTGCCAAGTGGTCTCTTGGGGAGACAACGTGGTAAATAGGGGAGACAATGTCCTCTGGAGGAGTGTCAAGTAGTATTTGGGAGAGCAAACGTCAGGTATTTCTCGGAAACCGGCTGTTTCTGGGAGATAGTAGCAGACTTGGTTGGAAAATGACAGGTGTTTGTGAGAAAGCTGGTATTTTGGGGAAAAAAGGCCGTTTTTTAAAGAATAAGCTGGCATTTCTGGGAGAATATGTCCCATCTTTGGGAGAAAACGGGTGTATGTGGGAGAAAATGTCGTGTATTTGGGAGAAAGCTGGTGTATGTGGGAGAAAAGGCCATTGTGATGGGAGTCAGTGTGATCTTGAGGAGTGGAAAGCAGTATTCTTGAGATGAAACGTGAGGTATTTCTAAGAGTCCTGGTATTTCTGGGAGAAAATGTCTTGTTTTGGAGAGCCAAAGTCCCATTTTGGGGGCAGAAGCTGGTATTTCTGTGACACTGCCATCTTGATGGGGGTAAGTGTGATCTTGAGGAGTGTAAAGCAGCATTTTGGTTAGAAAATGGGAGCTCTTCCTAAGAGCAGTGCTATTTCTGGGAGAAAAGGAGCTCTACTGGGCATAAAAATGGTGTATCTGTGATAAAATGCCACATTTCTGAAAGAAACTGTCCTCTTGCGGAGTGTAATGCTGTATGTTCCGGAGGAAATGGGAAATATTCAGCAGAGTCCTGGTATTTCTGGGAGAAGAGGTCTGATGTGGGGGGGGGAAGGTGATGTATCTGTGAGAAAGCTGGTGTTTCTGGGAGAAAATGCCAGGTATTGGTGAGGAAACAGATGCTAGAGAGGGAAAAGGCCATCCCTTTGGGAGAGAAGTGGTATTTCTGGGAGAAAATGCCCCAAATCGGGGAGTAAGTGTCATCCTGAGGCGTGTCATGGAGTAGATTTGGGAGGAAATGGAGGTGTTTCACAGAGTAGCGGCACTTCTGGGAGAAAATGTCCTCAGTGGGAAAGACAATGTCCTCTTGAGGGAAGAAAACAGGTCTTTCTTACAGCAAATGTCATCCAATTGGGAGAAAATCTCCTCTCTTGGGGAGAAAAGTGGTCTTTCTGAGAGAAGGTGTCCTCTTCTTGGCTGCAAGTGTCCCATTTGGCATTGTCATGGAGGCTTTTTGGGGAGAAAGCGTGTGGCAGTTGTAAGAGAAGGGGTATTTCTGGGAGCAAATCTCCTCTTTTTGGAAGAGAAGGTGAAATTTCCAAGGGAAAAGTGGCATTTCTGGGAGGAAATGACATAGCTGGGGGAGAAAAGTGGGAACCGGTGGGAAAGAAGATCTTGTACTGGAGAGCAACGGTGGTCTTTTTGGTGTGCCAAGCGGTCTCTTGGGGAGACAACGTGGTAAATAGGGGAGACAATGTCCTCGGGAGGAGTGTCAAGTAGTATTTGGGAGAGCAAACGTCAGGTATTTCTCGGAAACCGGCTGTTTCTGGGAGATAGTAGCAGACTTGGTTGGAAAATGACAGGTGTTTGTGAGAAAGCTGGTATTTTGGGGAAAAAAGGCCGTTTTTTAAAGAATAAGCTGGCATTTCTGGGAGAATATGTCCCATCTTTGGGAGAAAACGGGTGTATGTGGGAGAAAATGTCGTGTGTTTGGGAGAAAGCTGGTGTATGTGGGAGAAAAGGCCATTGTGATGGGAGTCAGTGTGATCTTGAGGAGTGGAAAGCAGTATTCTTGAGATGAAACGTGAGGTATTTCTAAGAGTCCTGGTATTTCTGGGAGAAAATGTCTTGTTTTGGAGAGCCAAAGTCCCATTTTGGGGGCAGAAGCTGGTATTTCTGTGACACTGCCATCTTGATGGGGGTAAGTGTGATCTTGAGGAGTGTAAAGCAGCATTTTGGTTAGAAAATGGGAGCTCTTCCTAAGAGCAGTGCTATTTCTGGGAGAAAAGGAGCTCTACTGGGCATAAAAATGGTGTATCTGTGATAAAATGCCACATTTCTGAAAGAAACTGTCCTCTTGCGGAGTGTAATGCTGTATGTTCCGGAGGAAATGGGAAATATTCAGCAGAGTCCTGGTATTTCTGGGAGAAGAGGTCTGATGTGGGGGGGGGAAGGTGATGTATCTGTGAGAAAGCTGGTGTTTCTGGGAGAAAATGCCAGGTATTGGTGAGGAAACAGATGCTAGAGAGGGAAAAGGCCATCCCTTTGGGAGAGAAGTGGTATTTCTGGGAGAAAATGCCCCAAATCGGGGAGTAAGTGTCATCCTGAGGCGTGTCATGGAGTAGATTTGGGAGGAAATGGAGGTGTTTCACAGAGTAGCGGCACTTCTGGGAGAAAATGTCCTCAGTGGGAAAGACAATGTCCTCTTGAGGGAAGAAAACAGGTCTTTCTTACAGCAAATGTCATCCAATTGGGAGAAAATCTCCTCTCTTGGGGAGAAAAGTGGTCTTTCTGAGAGAAGGTGTCCTCTTCTTGGCTGCAAGTGTCCCATTTGGCATTGTCATGGAGGCTTTTTGGGGAGAAAGCGTGTGGCAGTTGTAAGAGAAGGGGTATTTCTGGGAGCAAATCTCCTCTTTTTGGAAGAGAAGGTGAAATTTCCAAGGGAAAAGTGGCATTTCTGGGAGGAAATGACATAGCTGGGGGAGAAAAGTGGGAACCGGTGGGAAAGAAGATCTTGTACTGGAGAGCAACGGTGGTCTTTTTGGTGTGCCAAGTGGTCTCTTGGGGAGACAACGTGGTAAATAGGGGAGACAATGTCCTCGGGAGGAGTGTCAAGTAGTATTTGGGAGAGCAAACGTCAGGTATTTCTCGGAAACCGGCTGTTTCTGGGAGATAGTAGCAGACTTGGTTGGAAAATGACAGGTGTTTGTGAGAAAGCTGGTATTTTGGGGAAAAAAGGCCGTTTTTTAAAGAATAAGCTGGCATTTCTGGGAGAATATGTCCCATCTTTGGGAGAAAACGGGTGTATGTGGGAGAAAATGTCGTGTGTTTGGGAGAAAGCTGGTGTATGTGGGAGAAAAGGCCATTGTGATGGGAGTCAGTGTGATCTTGAGGAGTGGAAAGCAGTATTCTTGAGATGAAACGTGAGGTATTTCTAAGAGTCCTGGTATTTCTGGGAGAAAATGTCTTGTTTTGGAGAGCCAAAGTCCCATTTTGGGGGCAGAAGCTGGTATTTCTGTGACACTGCCATCTTGATGGGGGTAAGTGTGATCTTGAGGAGTGTAAAGCAGCATTTTGGTTAGAAAATGGGAGCTCTTCCTAAGAGCAGTGCTATTTCTGGGAGAAAAGGAGCTCTACTGGGCATAAAAATGGTGTATCTGTGATAAAATGCCACATTTCTGAAAGAAACTGTCCTCTTGCGGAGTGTAATGCTGTATGTTCCGGAGGAAATGGGAAATATTCAGCAGAGTCCTGGTATTTCTGGGAGAAGAGGTCTGATGTGGGGGGGGGAAGGTGATGTATCTGTGAGAAAGCTGGTGTTTCTGGGAGAAAATGCCAGGTATTGGTGAGGAAACAGATGCTAGAGAGGGAAAAGGCCATCCCTTTGGGAGAGAAGTGGTATTTCTGGGAGAAAATGCCCCAAATCGGGGAGTAAGTGTCATCCTGAGGCGTGTCATGGAGTAGATTTGGGAGGAAATGGAGGTGTTTCACAGAGTAGCGGCACTTCTGGGAGAAAATGTCCTCAGTGGGAAAGACAATGTCCTCTTGAGGGAAGAAAACAGGTCTTTCTTACAGCAAATGTCATCCAATTGGGAGAAAATCTCCTCTCTTGGGGAGAAAAGTGGTCTTTCTGAGAGAAGGTGTCCTCTTCTTGGCTGCAAGTGTCCCATTTGGCATTGTCATGGAGGCTTTTTGGGGAGAAAGCGTGTGGCAGTTGTAAGAGAAGGGGTATTTCTGGGAGCAAATCTCCTCTTTTTGGAAGAGAAGGTGAAATTTCCAAGGGAAAAGTGGCATTTCTGGGAGGAAATGACATAGCTGGGGGAGAAAAGTGGGAACCGGTGGGAAAGAAGATCTTGTACTGGAGAGCAACGGTGGTCTTTTTGGTGTGCCAAGTGGTCTCTTGGGGAGACAACGTGGTAAATAGGGGAGACAATGTCCTCGGGAGGAGTGTCAAGTAGTATTTGGGAGAGCAAACGTCAGGTATTTCTCGGAAACCGGCTGTTTCTGGGAGATAGTAGCAGACTTGGTTGGAAAATGACAGGTGTTTGTGAGAAAGCTGGTATTTTGGGGAAAAAAGGCCGTTTTTTAAAGAATAAGCTGGCATTTCTGGGAGAATATGTCCCATCTTTGGGAGAAAACGGGTGTATGTGGGAGAAAATGTCGTGTGTTTGGGAGAAAGCTGGTGTATGTGGGAGAAAAGGCCATTGTGATGGGAGTCAGTGTGATCTTGAGGAGTGGAAAGCAGTATTCTTGAGATGAAACGTGAGGTATTTCTAAGAGTCCTGGTATTTCTGGGAGAAAATGTCTTGTTTTGGAGAGCCAAAGTCCCATTTTGGGGGCAGAAGCTGGTATTTCTGTGACACTGCCATCTTGATGGGGGTAAGTGTGATCTTGAGGAGTGTAAAGCAGCATTTTGGTTAGAAAATGGGAGCTCTTCCTAAGAGCAGTGCTATTTCTGGGAGAAAAGGAGCTCTACTGGGCATAAAAATGGTGTATCTGTGATAAAATGCCACATTTCTGAAAGAAACTGTCCTCTTGCGGAGTGTAATGCTGTATGTTCCGGAGGAAATGGGAAATATTCAGCAGAGTCCTGGTATTTCTGGGAGAAGAGGTCTGATGTGGGGGGGGGAAGGTGATGTATCTGTGAGAAAGCTGGTGTTTCTGGGAGAAAATGCCAGGTATTGGTGAGGAAACAGATGCTAGAGAGGGAAAAGGCCATCCCTTTGGGAGAGAAGTGGTATTTCTGGGAGAAAATGCCCCAAATCGGGGAGTAAGTGTCATCCTGAGGCGTGTCATGGAGTAGATTTGGGAGGAAATGGAGGTGTTTCACAGAGTAGCGGCACTTCTGGGAGAAAATGTCCTCAGTGGGAAAGACAATGTCCTCTTGAGGGAAGAAAACAGGTCTTTCTTACAGCAAATGTCATCCAATTGGGAGAAAATCTCCTCTCTTGGGGAGAAAAGTGGTCTTTCTGAGAGAAGGTGTCCTCTTCTTGGCTGCAAGTGTCCCATTTGGCATTGTCATGGAGGCTTTTTGGGGAGAAAGCGTGTGGCAGTTGTAAGAGAAGGGGTATTTCTGGGAGCAAATCTCCTCTTTTTGGAAGAGAAGGTGAAATTTCCAAGGGAAAAGTGGCATTTCTGGGAGGAAATGACATAGCTGGGGGAGAAAAGTGGGAACCGGTGGGAAAGAAGATCTTGTACTGGAGAGCAACGGTGGTCTTTTTGGTGTGCCAAGTGGTCTCTTGGGGAGACAACGTGGTAAATAGGGGAGACAATGTCCTCGGGAGGAGTGTCAAGTAGTATTTGGGAGAGCAAACGTCAGGTATTTCTCGGAAACCGGCTGTTTCTGGGAGATAGTAGCAGACTTGGTTGGAAAATGACAGGTGTTTGTGAGAAAGCTGGTATTTTGGGGAAAAAAGGCCGTTTTTTAAAGAATAAGCTGGCATTTCTGGGAGAATATGTCCCATCTTTGGGAGAAAACGGGTGTATGTGGGAGAAAATGTCGTGTGTTTGGGAGAAAGCTGGTGTATGTGGGAGAAAAGGCCATTGTGATGGGAGTCAGTGTGATCTTGAGGAGTGGAAAGCAGTATTCTTGAGATGAAACGTGAGGTATTTCTAAGAGTCCTGGTATTTCTGGGAGAAAATGTCTTGTTTTGGAGAGCCAAAGTCCCATTTTGGGGGCAGAAGCTGGTATTTCTGTGACACTGCCATCTTGATGGGGGTAAGTGTGATCTTGAGGAGTGTAAAGCAGCATTTTGGTTAGAAAATGGGAGCTCTTCCTAAGAGCAGTGCTATTTCTGGGAGAAAAGGAGCTCTACTGGGCATAAAAATGGTGTATCTGTGATAAAATGCCACATTTCTGAAAGAAACTGTCCTCTTGCGGAGTGTAATGCTGTATGTTCCGGAGGAAATGGGAAATATTCAGCAGAGTCCTGGTATTTCTGGGAGAAGAGGTCTGATGTGGGGGGGGGAAGGTGATGTATCTGTGAGAAAGCTGGTGTTTCTGGGAGAAAATGCCAGGTATTGGTGAGGAAACAGATGCTAGAGAGGGAAAAGGCCATCCCTTTGGGAGAGAAGTGGTATTTCTGGGAGAAAATGCCCCAAATCGGGGAGTAAGTGTCATCCTGAGGCGTGTCATGGAGTAGATTTGGGAGGAAATGGAGGTGTTTCACAGAGTAGCGGCACTTCTGGGAGAAAATGTCCTCAGTGGGAAAGACAATGTCCTCTTGAGGGAAGAAAACAGGTCTTTCTTACAGCAAATGTCATCCAATTGGGAGAAAATCTCCTCTCTTGGGGAGAAAAGTGGTCTTTCTGAGAGAAGGTGTCCTCTTCTTGGCTGCAAGTGTCCCATTTGGCATTGTCATGGAGGCTTTTTGGGGAGAAAGCGTGTGGCAGTTGTAAGAGAAGGGGTATTTCTGGGAGCAAATCTCCTCTTTTTGGAAGAGAAGGTGAAATTTCCAAGGGAAAAGTGGCATTTCTGGGAGGAAATGACATAGCTGGGGGAGAAAAGTGGGAACCGGTGGGAAAGAAGATCTTGTACTGGAGAGCAACGGTGGTCTTTTTGGTGTGCCAAGTGGTCTCTTGGGGAGACAACGTGGTAAATAGGGGAGACAATGTCCTCGGGAGGAGTGTCAAGTAGTATTTGGGAGAGCAAACGTCAGGTATTTCTCGGAAACCGGCTGTTTCTGGGAGATAGTAGCAGACTTGGTTGGAAAATGACAGGTGTTTGTGAGAAAGCTGGTATTTTGGGGAAAAAAGGCCGTTTTTTAAAGAATAAGCTGGCATTTCTGGGAGAATATGTCCCATCTTTGGGAGAAAACGGGTGTATGTGGGAGAAAATGTCGTGTATTTGGGAGAAAGCTGGTGTATGTGGGAGAAAAGGCCATTGTGATGGGAGTCAGTGTGATCTTGAGGAGTGGAAAGCAGTATTCTTGAGATGAAACGTGAGGTATTTCTAAGAGTCCTGGTATTTCTGGGAGAAAATGTCTTGTTTTGGAGAGCCAAAGTCCCATTTTGGGGGCAGAAGCTGTTATTTCTGTGACACTGCCATCTTGATGGGGGTAAGTGTGATCTTGAGGAGTGTAAAGCAGCATTTTGGTTAGAAAATGGGAGCTCTTCCTAAGAGCAGTGCTATTTCTGGGAGAAAAGGAGCTCTACTGGGCATAAAAATGGTGTATCTGTGATAAAATGCCACATTTCTGAAAGAAACTGTCCTCTTGCGGAGTGTAATGCTGTATGTTCCGGAGGAAATGGGAAATATTCAGCAGAGTCCTGGTATTTCTGGGAGAAGAGGTCTGATGTGGGGGGGGGAAGGTGATGTATCTGTGAGAAAGCTGGTGTTTCTGGGAGAAAATGCCAGGTATTGGTGAGGAAACAGATGCTAGAGAGGGAAAAGGCCATCCCTTTGGGAGAGAAGTGGTATTTCTGGGAGAAAATGCCCCAAATCGGGGAGTAAGTGTCATCCTGAGGCGTGTCATGGAGTAGATTTGGGAGGAAATGGAGGTGTTTCACAGAGTAGCGGCACTTCTGGGAGAAAATGTCCTCAGTGGGAAAGACAATGTCCTCTTGAGGGAAGAAAACAGGTCTTTCTTACAGCAAATGTCATCCAATTGGGAGAAAATCTCCTCTCTTGGGGAGAAAAGTGGTCTTTCTGAGAGAAGGTGTCCTCTTCTTGGCTGCAAGTGTCCCATTTGGCATTGCCATGGAGGCTTTTTGGGGAGAAAGCGTGTGGCAGTTGTAAGAGAAGGGGTATTTCTGGGAGCAAATCTCCTCTTTTTGGAAGAGAAGGTGAAATTTCCAAGGGAAAAGTGGCATTTCTGGGAGGAAATGACATAGCTGGGGGAGAAAAGTGGGAACCGGTGGGAAAGAAGATCTTGTACTGGAGAGCAACGGTGGTCTTTTTGGTGTGCCAAGTGGTCTCTTGGGGAGACAACGTGGTAAATAGGGGAGACAATGTCCTCGGGAGGAGTGTCAAGTAGTATTTGGGAGAGCAAACGTCAGGTATTTCTCGGAAACCGGCTGTTTCTGGGAGATAGTAGCAGACTTGGTTGGAAAATGACAGGTGTTTGTGAGAAAGCTGGTATTTTGGGGAAAAAAGGCCGTTTTTTAAAGAATAAGCTGGCATTTCTGGGAGAATATGTCCCATCTTTGGGAGAAAACGGGTGTATGTGGGAGAAAATGTCGTGTGTTTGGGAGAAAGCTGGTGTATGTGGGAGAAAAGGCCATTGTGATGGGAGTCAGTGTGATCTTGAGGAGTGGAAAGCAGTATTCTTGAGATGAAACGTGAGGTATTTCTAAGAGTCCTGGTATTTCTGGGAGAAAATGTCTTGTTTTGGAGAGCCAAAGTCCCATTTTGGGGGCAGAAGCTGGTATTTCTGTGACACTGCCATCTTGATGGGGGTAAGTGTGATCTTGAGGAGTGTAAAGCAGCATTTTGGTTAGAAAATGGGAGCTCTTCCTAAGAGCAGTGCTATTTCTGGGAGAAAAGGAGCTCTACTGGGCATAAAAATGGTGTATCTGTGATAAAATGCCACATTTCTGAAAGAAACTGTCCTCTTGCGGAGTGTAATGCTGTATGTTCCGGAGGAAATGGGAAATATTCAGCAGAGTCCTGGTATTTCTGGGAGAAGAGGTCTGATGTGGGGGGGGGAAGGTGATGTATCTGTGAGAAAGCTGGTGTTTCTGGGAGAAAATGCCAGGTATTGGTGAGGAAACAGATGCTAGAGAGGGAAAAGGCCATCCCTTTGGGAGAGAAGTGGTATTTCTGGGAGAAAATGCCCCAAATCGGGGAGTAAGTGTCATCCTGAGGCGTGTCATGGAGTAGATTTGGGAGGAAATGGAGGTGTTTCACAGAGTAGCGGCACTTCTGGGAGAAAATGTCCTCAGTGGGAAAGACAATGTCCTCTTGAGGGAAGAAAACAGGTCTTTCTTACAGCAAATGTCATCCAATTGGGAGAAAATCTCCTCTCTTGGGGAGAAAAGTGGTCTTTCTGAGAGAAGGTGTCCTCTTCTTGGCTGCAAGTGTCCCATTTGGCATTGTCATGGAGGCTTTTTGGGGAGAAAGCGTGTGGCAGTTGTAAGAGAAGGGGTATTTCTGGGAGCAAATCTCCTCTTTTTGGAAGAGAAGGTGAAATTTCCAAGGGAAAAGTGGCATTTCTGGGAGGAAATGACATAGCTGGGGGAGAAAAGTGGGAACCGGTGGGAAAGAAGATCTTGTACTGGAGAGCAACGGTGGTCTTTTTGGTGTGCCAAGTGGTCTCTTGGGGAGACAACGTGGTAAATAGGGGAGACAATGTCCTCGGGAGGAGTGTCAAGTAGTATTTGGGAGAGCAAACGTCAGGTATTTCTCGGAAACCGGCTGTTTCTGGGAGATAGTAGCAGACTTGGTTGGAAAATGACAGGTGTTTGTGAGAAAGCTGGTATTTTGGGGAAAAAAGGCCGTTTTTTAAAGAATAAGCTGGCATTTCTGGGAGAATATGTCCCATCTTTGGGAGAAAACGGGTGTATGTGGGAGAAAATGTCGTGTGTTTGGGAGAAAGCTGGTGTATGTGGGAGAAAAGGCCATTGTGATGGGAGTCAGTGTGATCTTGAGGAGTGGAAAGCAGTATTCTTGAGATGAAACGTGAGGTATTTCTAAGAGTCCTGGTATTTCTGGGAGAAAATGTCTTGTTTTGGAGAGCCAAAGTCCCATTTTGGGGGCAGAAGCTGGTATTTCTGTGACACTGCCATCTTGATGGGGGTAAGTGTGATCTTGAGGAGTGTAAAGCAGCATTTTGGTTAGAAAATGGGAGCTCTTCCTAAGAGCAGTGCTATTTCTGGGAGAAAAGGAGCTCTACTGGGCATAAAAATGGTGTATCTGTGATAAAATGCCACATTTCTGAAAGAAACTGTCCTCTTGCGGAGTGTAATGCTGTATGTTCCGGAGGAAATGGGAAATATTCAGCAGAGTCCTGGTATTTCTGGGAGAAGAGGTCTGATGTGGGGGGGGGAAGGTGATGTATCTGTGAGAAAGCTGGTGTTTCTGGGAGAAAATGCCAGGTATTGGTGAGGAAACAGATGCTAGAGAGGGAAAAGGCCATCCCTTTGGGAGAGAAGTGGTATTTCTGGGAGAAAATGCCCCAAATCGGGGAGTAAGTGTCATCCTGAGGCGTGTCATGGAGTAGATTTGGGAGGAAATGGAGGTGTTTCACAGAGTAGCGGCACTTCTGGGAGAAAATGTCCTCAGTGGGAAAGACAATGTCCTCTTGAGGGAAGAAAACAGGTCTTTCTTACAGCAAATGTCATCCAATTGGGAGAAAATCTCCTCTCTTGGGGAGAAAAGTGGTCTTTCTGAGAGAAGGTGTCCTCTTCTTGGCTGCAAGTGTCCCATTTGGCATTGCCATGGAGGCTTTTTGGGGAGAAAGCGTGTGGCAGTTGTAAGAGAAGGGGTATTTCTGGGAGCAAATCTCCTCTTTTTGGAAGAGAAGGTGAAATTTCCAAGGGAAAAGTGGCATTTCTGGGAGGAAATGACATAGCTGGGGGAGAAAAGTGGGAACCGGTGGGAAAGAAGATCTTGTACTGGAGAGCAACGGTGGTCTTTTTGGTGTGCCAAGCGGTCTCTTGGGGAGACAACGTGGTAAATAGGGGAGACAATGTCCTCGGGAGGAGTGTCAAGTAGTATTTGGGAGAGCAAACGTCAGGTATTTCTCGGAAACCGGCTGTTTCTGGGAGATAGTAGCAGACTTGGTTGGAAAATGACAGGTGTTTGTGAGAAAGCTGGTATTTTGGGGAAAAAAGGCCGTTTTTTAAAGAATAAGCTGGCATTTCTGGGAGAATATGTCCCATCTTTGGGAGAAAACGGGTGTATGTGGGAGAAAATGTCGTGTGTTTGGGAGAAAGCTGGTGTATGTGGGAGAAAAGGCCATTGTGATGGGAGTCAGTGTGATCTTGAGGAGTGGAAAGCAGTATTCTTGAGATGAAACGTGAGGTATTTCTAAGAGTCCTGGTATTTCTGGGAGAAAATGTCTTGTTTTGGAGAGCCAAAGTCCCATTTTGGGGGCAGAAGCTGGTATTTCTGTGACACTGCCATCTTGATGGGGGTAAGTGTGATCTTGAGGAGTGTAAAGCAGCATTTTGGTTAGAAAATGGGAGCTCTTCCTAAGAGCAGTGCTATTTCTGGGAGAAAAGGAGCTCTACTGGGCATAAAAATGGTGTATCTGTGATAAAATGCCACATTTCTGAAAGAAACTGTCCTCTTGCGGAGTGTAATGCTGTATGTTCCGGAGGAAATGGGAAATATTCAGCAGAGTCCTGGTATTTCTGGGAGAAGAGGTCTGATGTGGGGGGGGGAAGGTGATGTATCTGTGAGAAAGCTGGTGTTTCTGGGAGAAAATGCCAGGTATTGGTGAGGAAACAGATGCTAGAGAGGGAAAAGGCCATCCCTTTGGGAGAGAAGTGGTATTTCTGGGAGAAAATGCCCCAAATCGGGGAGTAAGTGTCATCCTGAGGCGTGTCATGGAGTAGATTTGGGAGGAAATGGAGGTGTTTCACAGAGTAGCGGCACTTCTGGGAGAAAATGTCCTCAGTGGGAAAGACAATGTCCTCTTGAGGGAAGAAAACAGGTCTTTCTTACAGCAAATGTCATCCAATTGGGAGAAAATCTCCTCTCTTGGGGAGAAAAGTGGTCTTTCTGAGAGAAGGTGTCCTCTTCTTGGCTGCAAGTGTCCCATTTGGCATTGTCATGGAGGCTTTTTGGGGAGAAAGCGTGTGGCAGTTGTAAGAGAAGGGGTATTTCTGGGAGCAAATCTCCTCTTTTTGGAAGAGAAGGTGAAATTTCCAAGGGAAAAGTGGCATTTCTGGGAGGAAATGACATAGCTGGGGGAGAAAAGTGGGAACCGGTGGGAAAGAAGATCTTGTACTGGAGAGCAACGGTGGTCTTTTTGGTGTGCCAAGTGGTCTCTTGGGGAGACAACGTGGTAAATAGGGGAGACAATGTCCTCGGGAGGAGTGTCAAGTAGTATTTGGGAGAGCAAACGTCAGGTATTTCTCGGAAACCGGCTGTTTCTGGGAGATAGTAGCAGACTTGGTTGGAAAATGACAGGTGTTTGTGAGAAAGCTGGTATTTTGGGGAAAAAAGGCCGTTTTTTAAAGAATAAGCTGGCATTTCTGGGAGAATATGTCCCATCTTTGGGAGAAAACGGGTGTATGTGGGAGAAAATGTCGTGTGTTTGGGAGAAAGCTGGTGTATGTGGGAGAAAAGGCCATTGTGATGGGAGTCAGTGTGATCTTGAGGAGTGGAAAGCAGTATTCTTGAGATGAAACGTGAGGTATTTCTAAGAGTCCTGGTATTTCTGGGAGAAAATGTCTTGTTTTGGAGAGCCAAAGTCCCATTTTGGGGGCAGAAGCTGGTATTTCTGTGACACTGCCATCTTGATGGGGGTAAGTGTGATCTTGAGGAGTGTAAAGCAGCATTTTGGTTAGAAAATGGGAGCTCTTCCTAAGAGCAGTGCTATTTCTGGGAGAAAAGGAGCTCTACTGGGCATAAAAATGGTGTATCTGTGATAAAATGCCACATTTCTGAAAGAAACTGTCCTCTTGCGGAGTGTAATGCTGTATGTTCCGGAGGAAATGGGAAATATTCAGCAGAGTCCTGGTATTTCTGGGAGAAGAGGTCTGATGTGGGGGGGGGAAGGTGATGTATCTGTGAGAAAGCTGGTGTTTCTGGGAGAAAATGCCAGGTATTGGTGAGGAAACAGATGCTAGAGAGGGAAAAGGCCATCCCTTTGGGAGAGAAGTGGTATTTCTGGGAGAAAATGCCCCAAATCGGGGAGTAAGTGTCATCCTGAGGCGTGTCATGGAGTAGATTTGGGAGGAAATGGAGGTGTTTCACAGAGTAGCGGCACTTCTGGGAGAAAATGTCCTCAGTGGGAAAGACAATGTCCTCTTGAGGGAAGAAAACAGGTCTTTCTTACAGCAAATGTCATCCAATTGGGAGAAAATCTCCTCTCTTGGGGAGAAAAGTGGTCTTTCTGAGAGAAGGTGTCCTCTTCTTGGCTGCAAGTGTCCCATTTGGCATTGTCATGGAGGCTTTTTGGGGAGAAAGCGTGTGGCAGTTGTAAGAGAAGGGGTATTTCTGGGAGCAAATCTCCTCTTTTTGGAAGAGAAGGTGAAATTTCCAAGGGAAAAGTGGCATTTCTGGGAGGAAATGACATAGCTGGGGGAGAAAAGTGGGAACCGGTGGGAAAGAAGATCTTGTACTGGAGAGCAACGGTGGTCTTTTTGGTGTGCCAAGTGGTCTCTTGGGGAGACAACGTGGTAAATAGGGGAGACAATGTCCTCGGGAGGAGTGTCAAGTAGTATTTGGGAGAGCAAACGTCAGGTATTTCTCGGAAACCGGCTGTTTCTGGGAGATAGTAGCAGACTTGGTTGGAAAATGACAGGTGTTTGTGAGAAAGCTGGTATTTTGGGGAAAAAAGGCCGTTTTTTAAAGAATAAGCTGGCATTTCTGGGAGAATATGTCCCATCTTTGGGAGAAAACGGGTGTATGTGGGAGAAAATGTCGTGTGTTTGGGAGAAAGCTGGTGTATGTGGGAGAAAAGGCCATTGTGATGGGAGTCAGTGTGATCTTGAGGAGTGGAAAGCAGTATTCTTGAGATGAAACGTGAGGTATTTCTAAGAGTCCTGGTATTTCTGGGAGAAAATGTCTTGTTTTGGAGAGCCAAAGTCCCATTTTGGGGGCAGAAGCTGGTATTTCTGTGACACTGCCATCTTGATGGGGGTAAGTGTGATCTTGAGGAGTGTAAAGCAGCATTTTGGTTAGAAAATGGGAGCTCTTCCTAAGAGCAGTGCTATTTCTGGGAGAAAAGGAGCTCTACTGGGCATAAAAATGGTGTATCTGTGATAAAATGCCACATTTCTGAAAGAAACTGTCCTCTTGCGGAGTGTAATGCTGTATGTTCCGGAGGAAATGGGAAATATTCAGCAGAGTCCTGGTATTTCTGGGAGAAGAGGTCTGATGTGGGGGGGGGAAGGTGATGTATCTGTGAGAAAGCTGGTGTTTCTGGGAGAAAATGCCAGGTATTGGTGAGGAAACAGATGCTAGAGAGGGAAAAGGCCATCCCTTTGGGAGAGAAGTGGTATTTCTGGGAGAAAATGCCCCAAATCGGGGAGTAAGTGTCATCCTGAGGCGTGTCATGGAGTAGATTTGGGAGGAAATGGAGGTGTTTCACAGAGTAGCGGCACTTCTGGGAGAAAATGTCCTCAGTGGGAAAGACAATGTCCTCTTGAGGGAAGAAAACAGGTCTTTCTTACAGCAAATGTCATCCAATTGGGAGAAAATCTCCTCTCTTGGGGAGAAAAGTGGTCTTTCTGAGAGAAGGTGTCCTCTTCTTGGCTGCAAGTGTCCCATTTGGCATTGTCATGGAGGCTTTTTGGGGAGAAAGCGTGTGGCAGTTGTAAGAGAAGGGGTATTTCTGGGAGCAAATCTCCTCTTTTTGGAAGAGAAGGTGAAATTTCCAAGGGAAAAGTGGCATTTCTGGGAGGAAATGACATAGCTGGGGGAGAAAAGTGGGAACCGGTGGGAAAGAAGATCTTGTACTGGAGAGCAACGGTGGTCTTTTTGGTGTGCCAAGTGGTCTCTTGGGGAGACAACGTGGTAAATAGGGGAGACAATGTCCTCGGGAGGAGTGTCAAGTAGTATTTGGGAGAGCAAACGTCAGGTATTTCTCGGAAACCGGCTGTTTCTGGGAGATAGTAGCAGACTTGGTTGGAAAATGACAGGTGTTTGTGAGAAAGCTGGTATTTTGGGGAAAAAAGGCCGTTTTTTAAAGAATAAGCTGGCATTTCTGGGAGAATATGTCCCATCTTTGGGAGAAAACGGGTGTATGTGGGAGAAAATGTCGTGTGTTTGGGAGAAAGCTGGTGTATGTGGGAGAAAAGGCCATTGTGATGGGAGTCAGTGTGATCTTGAGGAGTGGAAAGCAGTATTCTTGAGATGAAACGTGAGGTATTTCTAAGAGTCCTGGTATTTCTGGGAGAAAATGTCTTGTTTTGGAGAGCCAAAGTCCCATTTTGGGGGCAGAAGCTGGTATTTCTGTGACACTGCCATCTTGATGGGGGTAAGTGTGATCTTGAGGAGTGTAAAGCAGCATTTTGGTTAGAAAATGGGAGCTCTTCCTAAGAGCAGTGCTATTTCTGGGAGAAAAGGAGCTCTACTGGGCATAAAAATGGTGTATCTGTGATAAAATGCCACATTTCTGAAAGAAACTGTCCTCTTGCGGAGTGTAATGCTGTATGTTCCGGAGGAAATGGGAAATATTCAGCAGAGTCCTGGTATTTCTGGGAGAAGAGGTCTGATGTGGGGGGGGGAAGGTGATGTATCTGTGAGAAAGCTGGTGTTTCTGGGAGAAAATGCCAGGTATTGGTGAGGAAACAGATGCTAGAGAGGGAAAAGGCCATCCCTTTGGGAGAGAAGTGGTATTTCTGGGAGAAAATGCCCCAAATCGGGGAGTAAGTGTCATCCTGAGGCGTGTCATGGAGTAGATTTGGGAGGAAATGGAGGTGTTTCACAGAGTAGCGGCACTTCTGGGAGAAAATGTCCTCAGTGGGAAAGACAATGTCCTCTTGAGGGAAGAAAACAGGTCTTTCTTACAGCAAATGTCATCCAATTGGGAGAAAATCTCCTCTCTTGGGGAGAAAAGTGGTCTTTCTGAGAGAAGGTGTCCTCTTCTTGGCTGCAAGTGTCCCATTTGGCATTGTCATGGAGGCTTTTTGGGGAGAAAGCGTGTGGCAGTTGTAAGAGAAGGGGTATTTCTGGGAGCAAATCTCCTCTTTTTGGAAGAGAAGGTGAAATTTCCAAGGGAAAAGTGGCATTTCTGGGAGGAAATGACATAGCTGGGGGAGAAAAGTGGGAACCGGTGGGAAAGAAGATCTTGTACTGGAGAGCAACGGTGGTCTTTTTGGTGTGCCAAGTGGTCTCTTGGGGAGACAACGTGGTAAATAGGGGAGACAATGTCCTCGGGAGGAGTGTCAAGTAGTATTTGGGAGAGCAAACGTCAGGTATTTCTCGGAAACCGGCTGTTTCTGGGAGATAGTAGCAGACTTGGTTGGAAAATGACAGGTGTTTGTGAGAAAGCTGGTATTTTGGGGAAAAAAGGCCGTTTTTTAAAGAATAAGCTGGCATTTCTGGGAGAATATGTCCCATCTTTGGGAGAAAACGGGTGTATGTGGGAGAAAATGTCGTGTGTTTGGGAGAAAGCTGGTGTATGTGGGAGAAAAGGCCATTGTGATGGGAGTCAGTGTGATCTTGAGGAGTGGAAAGCAGTATTCTTGAGATGAAACGTGAGGTATTTCTAAGAGTCCTGGTATTTCTGGGAGAAAATGTCTTGTTTTGGAGAGCCAAAGTCCCATTTTGGGGGCAGAAGCTGGTATTTCTGTGACACTGCCATCTTGATGGGGGTAAGTGTGATCTTGAGGAGTGTAAAGCAGCATTTTGGTTAGAAAATGGGAGCTCTTCCTAAGAGCAGTGCTATTTCTGGGAGAAAAGGAGCTCTACTGGGCATAAAAATGGTGTATCTGTGATAAAATGCCACATTTCTGAAAGAAACTGTCCTCTTGCGGAGTGTAATGCTGTATGTTCCGGAGGAAATGGGAAATATTCAGCAGAGTCCTGGTATTTCTGGGAGAAGAGGTCTGATGTGGGGGGGGGAAGGTGATGTATCTGTGAGAAAGCTGGTGTTTCTGGGAGAAAATGCCAGGTATTGGTGAGGAAACAGATGCTAGAGAGGGAAAAGGCCATCCCTTTGGGAGAGAAGTGGTATTTCTGGGAGAAAATGCCCCAAATCGGGGAGTAAGTGTCATCCTGAGGCGTGTCATGGAGTAGATTTGGGAGGAAATGGAGGTGTTTCACAGAGTAGCGGCACTTCTGGGAGAAAATGTCCTCAGTGGGAAAGACAATGTCCTCTTGAGGGAAGAAAACAGGTCTTTCTTACAGCAAATGTCATCCAATTGGGAGAAAATCTCCTCTCTTGGGGAGAAAAGTGGTCTTTCTGAGAGAAGGTGTCCTCTTCTTGGCTGCAAGTGTCCCATTTGGCATTGCCATGGAGGCTTTTTGGGGAGAAAGCGTGTGGCAGTTGTAAGAGAAGGGGTATTTCTGGGAGCAAATCTCCTCTTTTTGGAAGAGAAGGTGAAATTTCCAAGGGAAAAGTGGCATTTCTGGGAGGAAATGACATAGCTGGGGGAGAAAAGTGGGAACCGGTGGGAAAGAAGATCTTGTACTGGAGAGCAACGGTGGTCTTTTTGGTGTGCCAAGCGGTCTCTTGGGGAGACAACGTGGTAAATAGGGGAGACAATGTCCTCGGGAGGAGTGTCAAGTAGTATTTGGGAGAGCAAACGTCAGGTATTTCTCGGAAACCGGCTGTTTCTGGGAGATAGTAGCAGACTTGGTTGGAAAATGACAGGTGTTTGTGAGAAAGCTGGTATTTTGGGGAAAAAAGGCCGTTTTTTAAAGAATAAGCTGGCATTTCTGGGAGAATATGTCCCATCTTTGGGAGAAAACGGGTGTATGTGGGAGAAAATGTCGTGTGTTTGGGAGAAAGCTGGTGTATGTGGGAGAAAAGGCCATTGTGATGGGAGTCAGTGTGATCTTGAGGAGTGGAAAGCAGTATTCTTGAGATGAAACGTGAGGTATTTCTAAGAGTCCTGGTATTTCTGGGAGAAAATGTCTTGTTTTGGAGAGCCAAAGTCCCATTTTGGGGGCAGAAGCTGGTATTTCTGTGACACTGCCATCTTGATGGGGGTAAGTGTGATCTTGAGGAGTGTAAAGCAGCATTTTGGTTAGAAAATGGGAGCTCTTCCTAAGAGCAGTGCTATTTCTGGGAGAAAAGGAGCTCTACTGGGCATAAAAATGGTGTATCTGTGATAAAATGCCACATTTCTGAAAGAAACTGTCCTCTTGCGGAGTGTAATGCTGTATGTTCCGGAGGAAATGGGAAATATTCAGCAGAGTCCTGGTATTTCTGGGAGAAGAGGTCTGATGTGGGGGGGGGAAGGTGATGTATCTGTGAGAAAGCTGGTGTTTCTGGGAGAAAATGCCAGGTATTGGTGAGGAAACAGATGCTAGAGAGGGAAAAGGCCATCCCTTTGGGAGAGAAGTGGTATTTCTGGGAGAAAATGCCCCAAATCGGGGAGTAAGTGTCATCCTGAGGCGTGTCATGGAGTAGATTTGGGAGGAAATGGAGGTGTTTCACAGAGTAGCGGCACTTCTGGGAGAAAATGTCCTCAGTGGGAAAGACAATGTCCTCTTGAGGGAAGAAAACAGGTCTTTCTTACAGCAAATGTCATCCAATTGGGAGAAAATCTCCTCTCTTGGGGAGAAAAGTGGTCTTTCTGAGAGAAGGTGTCCTCTTCTTGGCTGCAAGTGTCCCATTTGGCATTGTCATGGAGGCTTTTTGGGGAGAAAGCGTGTGGCAGTTGTAAGAGAAGGGGTATTTCTGGGAGCAAATCTCCTCTTTTTGGAAGAGAAGGTGAAATTTCCAAGGGAAAAGTGGCATTTCTGGGAGGAAATGACATAGCTGGGGGAGAAAAGTGGGAACCGGTGGGAAAGAAGATCTTGTACTGGAGAGCAACGGTGGTCTTTTTGGTGTGCCAAGTGGTCTCTTGGGGAGACAACGTGGTAAATAGGGGAGACAATGTCCTCGGGAGGAGTGTCAAGTAGTATTTGGGAGAGCAAACGTCAGGTATTTCTCGGAAACCGGCTGTTTCTGGGAGATAGTAGCAGACTTGGTTGGAAAATGACAGGTGTTTGTGAGAAAGCTGGTATTTTGGGGAAAAAAGGCCGTTTTTTAAAGAATAAGCTGGCATTTCTGGGAGAATATGTCCCATCTTTGGGAGAAAACGGGTGTATGTGGGAGAAAATGTCGTGTGTTTGGGAGAAAGCTGGTGTATGTGGGAGAAAAGGCCATTGTGATGGGAGTCAGTGTGATCTTGAGGAGTGGAAAGCAGTATTCTTGAGATGAAACGTGAGGTATTTCTAAGAGTCCTGGTATTTCTGGGAGAAAATGTCTTGTTTTGGAGAGCCAAAGTCCCATTTTGGGGGCAGAAGCTGGTATTTCTGTGACACTGCCATCTTGATGGGGGTAAGTGTGATCTTGAGGAGTGTAAAGCAGCATTTTGGTTAGAAAATGGGAGCTCTTCCTAAGAGCAGTGCTATTTCTGGGAGAAAAGGAGCTCTACTGGGCATAAAAATGGTGTATCTGTGATAAAATGCCACATTTCTGAAAGAAACTGTCCTCTTGCGGAGTGTAATGCTGTATGTTCCGGAGGAAATGGGAAATATTCAGCAGAGTCCTGGTATTTCTGGGAGAAGAGGTCTGATGTGGGGGGGGGAAGGTGATGTATCTGTGAGAAAGCTGGTGTTTCTGGGAGAAAATGCCAGGTATTGGTGAGGAAACAGATGCTAGAGAGGGAAAAGGCCATCCCTTTGGGAGAGAAGTGGTATTTCTGGGAGAAAATGCCCCAAATCGGGGAGTAAGTGTCATCCTGAGGCGTGTCATGGAGTAGATTTGGGAGGAAATGGAGGTGTTTCACAGAGTAGCGGCACTTCTGGGAGAAAATGTCCTCAGTGGGAAAGACAATGTCCTCTTGAGGGAAGAAAACAGGTCTTTCTTACAGCAAATGTCATCCAATTGGGAGAAAATCTCCTCTCTTGGGGAGAAAAGTGGTCTTTCTGAGAGAAGGTGTCCTCTTCTTGGCTGCAAGTGTCCCATTTGGCATTGTCATGGAGGCTTTTTGGGGAGAAAGCGTGTGGCAGTTGTAAGAGAAGGGGTATTTCTGGGAGCAAATCTCCTCTTTTTGGAAGAGAAGGTGAAATTTCCAAGGGAAAAGTGGCATTTCTGGGAGGAAATGACATAGCTGGGGGAGAAAAGTGGGAACCGGTGGGAAAGAAGATCTTGTACTGGAGAGCAACGGTGGTCTTTTTGGTGTGCCAAGTGGTCTCTTGGGGAGACAACGTGGTAAATAGGGGAGACAATGTCCTCGGGAGGAGTGTCAAGTAGTATTTGGGAGAGCAAACGTCAGGTATTTCTCGGAAACCGGCTGTTTCTGGGAGATAGTAGCAGACTTGGTTGGAAAATGACAGGTGTTTGTGAGAAAGCTGGTATTTTGGGGAAAAAAGGCCGTTTTTTAAAGAATAAGCTGGCATTTCTGGGAGAATATGTCCCATCTTTGGGAGAAAACGGGTGTATGTGGGAGAAAATGTCGTGTGTTTGGGAGAAAGCTGGTGTATGTGGGAGAAAAGGCCATTGTGATGGGAGTCAGTGTGATCTTGAGGAGTGGAAAGCAGTATTCTTGAGATGAAACGTGAGGTATTTCTAAGAGTCCTGGTATTTCTGGGAGAAAATGTCTTGTTTTGGAGAGCCAAAGTCCCATTTTGGGGGCAGAAGCTGGTATTTCTGTGACACTGCCATCTTGATGGGGGTAAGTGTGATCTTGAGGAGTGTAAAGCAGCATTTTGGTTAGAAAATGGGAGCTCTTCCTAAGAGCAGTGCTATTTCTGGGAGAAAAGGAGCTCTACTGGGCATAAAAATGGTGTATCTGTGATAAAATGCCACATTTCTGAAAGAAACTGTCCTCTTGCGGAGTGTAATGCTGTATGTTCCGGAGGAAATGGGAAATATTCAGCAGAGTCCTGGTATTTCTGGGAGAAGAGGTCTGATGTGGGGGGGGGAAGGTGATGTATCTGTGAGAAAGCTGGTGTTTCTGGGAGAAAATGCCAGGTATTGGTGAGGAAACAGATGCTAGAGAGGGAAAAGGCCATCCCTTTGGGAGAGAAGTGGTATTTCTGGGAGAAAATGCCCCAAATCGGGGAGTAAGTGTCATCCTGAGGCGTGTCATGGAGTAGATTTGGGAGGAAATGGAGGTGTTTCACAGAGTAGCGGCACTTCTGGGAGAAAATGTCCTCAGTGGGAAAGACAATGTCCTCTTGAGGGAAGAAAACAGGTCTTTCTTACAGCAAATGTCATCCAATTGGGAGAAAATCTCCTCTCTTGGGGAGAAAAGTGGTCTTTCTGAGAGAAGGTGTCCTCTTCTTGGCTGCAAGTGTCCCATTTGGCATTGTCATGGAGGCTTTTTGGGGAGAAAGCGTGTGGCAGTTGTAAGAGAAGGGGTATTTCTGGGAGCAAATCTCCTCTTTTTGGAAGAGAAGGTGAAATTTCCAAGGGAAAAGTGGCATTTCTGGGAGGAAATGACATAGCTGGGGGAGAAAAGTGGGAACCGGTGGGAAAGAAGATCTTGTACTGGAGAGCAACGGTGGTCTTTTTGGTGTGCCAAGTGGTCTCTTGGGGAGACAACGTGGTAAATAGGGGAGACAATGTCCTCGGGAGGAGTGTCAAGTAGTATTTGGGAGAGCAAACGTCAGGTATTTCTCGGAAACCGGCTGTTTCTGGGAGATAGTAGCAGACTTGGTTGGAAAATGACAGGTGTTTGTGAGAAAGCTGGTATTTTGGGGAAAAAAGGCCGTTTTTTAAAGAATAAGCTGGCATTTCTGGGAGAATATGTCCCATCTTTGGGAGAAAACGGGTGTATGTGGGAGAAAATGTCGTGTGTTTGGGAGAAAGCTGGTGTATGTGGGAGAAAAGGCCATTGTGATGGGAGTCAGTGTGATCTTGAGGAGTGGAAAGCAGTATTCTTGAGATGAAACGTGAGGTATTTCTAAGAGTCCTGGTATTTCTGGGAGAAAATGTCTTGTTTTGGAGAGCCAAAGTCCCATTTTGGGGGCAGAAGCTGGTATTTCTGTGACACTGCCATCTTGATGGGGGTAAGTGTGATCTTGAGGAGTGTAAAGCAGCATTTTGGTTAGAAAATGGGAGCTCTTCCTAAGAGCAGTGCTATTTCTGGGAGAAAAGGAGCTCTACTGGGCATAAAAATGGTGTATCTGTGATAAAATGCCACATTTCTGAAAGAAACTGTCCTCTTGCGGAGTGTAATGCTGTATGTTCCGGAGGAAATGGGAAATATTCAGCAGAGTCCTGGTATTTCTGGGAGAAGAGGTCTGATGTGGGGGGGGGAAGGTGATGTATCTGTGAGAAAGCTGGTGTTTCTGGGAGAAAATGCCAGGTATTGGTGAGGAAACAGATGCTAGAGAGGGAAAAGGCCATCCCTTTGGGAGAGAAGTGGTATTTCTGGGAGAAAATGCCCCAAATCGGGGAGTAAGTGTCATCCTGAGGCGTGTCATGGAGTAGATTTGGGAGGAAATGGAGGTGTTTCACAGAGTAGCGGCACTTCTGGGAGAAAATGTCCTCAGTGGGAAAGACAATGTCCTCTTGAGGGAAGAAAACAGGTCTTTCTTACAGCAAATGTCATCCAATTGGGAGAAAATCTCCTCTCTTGGGGAGAAAAGTGGTCTTTCTGAGAGAAGGTGTCCTCTTCTTGGCTGCAAGTGTCCCATTTGGCATTGTCATGGAGGCTTTTTGGGGAGAAAGCGTGTGGCAGTTGTAAGAGAAGGGGTATTTCTGGGAGCAAATCTCCTCTTTTTGGAAGAGAAGGTGAAATTTCCAAGGGAAAAGTGGCATTTCTGGGAGGAAATGACATAGCTGGGGGAGAAAAGTGGGAACCGGTGGGAAAGAAGATCTTGTACTGGAGAGCAACGGTGGTCTTTTTGGTGTGCCAAGTGGTCTCTTGGGGAGACAACGTGGTAAATAGGGGAGACAATGTCCTCGGGAGGAGTGTCAAGTAGTATTTGGGAGAGCAAACGTCAGGTATTTCTCGGAAACCGGCTGTTTCTGGGAGATAGTAGCAGACTTGGTTGGAAAATGACAGGTGTTTGTGAGAAAGCTGGTATTTTGGGGAAAAAAGGCCGTTTTTTAAAGAATAAGCTGGCATTTCTGGGAGAATATGTCCCATCTTTGGGAGAAAACGGGTGTATGTGGGAGAAAATGTCGTGTGTTTGGGAGAAAGCTGGTGTATGTGGGAGAAAAGGCCATTGTGATGGGAGTCAGTGTGATCTTGAGGAGTGGAAAGCAGTATTCTTGAGATGAAACGTGAGGTATTTCTAAGAGTCCTGGTATTTCTGGGAGAAAATGTCTTGTTTTGGAGAGCCAAAGTCCCATTTTGGGGGCAGAAGCTGGTATTTCTGTGACACTGCCATCTTGATGGGGGTAAGTGTGATCTTGAGGAGTGTAAAGCAGCATTTTGGTTAGAAAATGGGAGCTCTTCCTAAGAGCAGTGCTATTTCTGGGAGAAAAGGAGCTCTACTGGGCATAAAAATGGTGTATCTGTGATAAAATGCCACATTTCTGAAAGAAACTGTCCTCTTGCGGAGTGTAATGCTGTATGTTCCGGAGGAAATGGGAAATATTCAGCAGAGTCCTGGTATTTCTGGGAGAAGAGGTCTGATGTGGGGGGGGGAAGGTGATGTATCTGTGAGAAAGCTGGTGTTTCTGGGAGAAAATGCCAGGTATTGGTGAGGAAACAGATGCTAGAGAGGGAAAAGGCCATCCCTTTGGGAGAGAAGTGGTATTTCTGGGAGAAAATGCCCCAAATCGGGGAGTAAGTGTCATCCTGAGGCGTGTCATGGAGTAGATTTGGGAGGAAATGGAGGTGTTTCACAGAGTAGCGGCACTTCTGGGAGAAAATGTCCTCAGTGGGAAAGACAATGTCCTCTTGAGGGAAGAAAACAGGTCTTTCTTACAGCAAATGTCATCCAATTGGGAGAAAATCTCCTCTCTTGGGGAGAAAAGTGGTCTTTCTGAGAGAAGGTGTCCTCTTCTTGGCTGCAAGTGTCCCATTTGGCATTGTCATGGAGGCTTTTTGGGGAGAAAGCGTGTGGCAGTTGTAAGAGAAGGGGTATTTCTGGGAGCAAATCTCCTCTTTTTGGAAGAGAAGGTGAAATTTCCAAGGGAAAAGTGGCATTTCTGGGAGGAAATGACATAGCTGGGGGAGAAAAGTGGGAACCGGTGGGAAAGAAGATCTTGTACTGGAGAGCAACGGTGGTCTTTTTGGTGTGCCAAGTGGTCTCTTGGGGAGACAACGTGGTAAATAGGGGAGACAATGTCCTCGGGAGGAGTGTCAAGTAGTATTTGGGAGAGCAAACGTCAGGTATTTCTCGGAAACCGGCTGTTTCTGGGAGATAGTAGCAGACTTGGTTGGAAAATGACAGGTGTTTGTGAGAAAGCTGGTATTTTGGGGAAAAAAGGCCGTTTTTTAAAGAATAAGCTGGCATTTCTGGGAGAATATGTCCCATCTTTGGGAGAAAACGGGTGTATGTGGGAGAAAATGTCGTGTATTTGGGAGAAAGCTGGTGTATGTGGGAGAAAAGGCCATTGTGATGGGAGTCAGTGTGATCTTGAGGAGTGGAAAGCAGTATTCTTGAGATGAAACGTGAGGTATTTCTAAGAGTCCTGGTATTTCTGGGAGAAAATGTCTTGTTTTGGAGAGCCAAAGTCCCATTTTGGGGGCAGAAGCTGGTATTTCTGTGACACTGCCATCTTGATGGGGGTAAGTGTGATCTTGAGGAGTGTAAAGCAGCATTTTGGTTAGAAAGTGGGAGCTCTTCCTAAGAGCAGTGCTATTTCTGGGAGAAAAGGAGCTCTACTGGGCATAAAAATGGTGTATCTGTGATAAAATGCCACATTTCTGAAAGAAACTGTCCTCTTGCGGAGTGTAATGCTGTATGTTCCGGAGGAAATGGGAAATATTCAGCAGAGTCCTGGTATTTCTGGGAGAAGAGGTCTGATGTGGGGGGGGGAAGGTGATGTATCTGTGAGAAAGCTGGTGTTTCTGGGAGAAAATGCCAGGTATTGGTGAGGAAACAGATGCTAGAGAGGGAAAAGGCCATCCCTTTGGGAGAGAAGTGGTATTTCTGGGAGAAAATGCCCCAAATCGGGGAGTAAGTGTCATCCTGAGGCGTGTCATGGAGTAGATTTGGGAGGAAATGGAGGTGTTTCACAGAGTAGCGGCACTTCTGGGAGAAAATGTCCTCAGTGGGAAAGACAATGTCCTCTTGAGGGAAGAAAACAGGTCTTTCTTACAGCAAATGTCATCCAATTGGGAGAAAATCTCCTCTCTTGGGGAGAAAAGTGGTCTTTCTGAGAGAAGGTGTCCTCTTCTTGGCTGCAAGTGTCCCATTTGGCATTGTCATGGAGGCTTTTTGGGGAGAAAGCGTGTGGCAGTTGTAAGAGAAGGGGTATTTCTGGGAGCAAATCTCCTCTTTTTGGAAGAGAAGGTGAAATTTCCAAGGGAAAAGTGGCATTTCTGGGAGGAAATGACATAGCTGGGGGAGAAAAGTGGGAACCGGTGGGAAAGAAGATCTTGTACTGGAGAGCAACGGTGGTCTTTTTGGTGTGCCAAGTGGTCTCTTGGGGAGACAACGTGGTAAATAGGGGAGACAATGTCCTCGGGAGGAGTGTCAAGTAGTATTTGGGAGAGCAAACGTCAGGTATTTCTCGGAAACCGGCTGTTTCTGGGAGATAGTAGCAGACTTGGTTGGAAAATGACAGGTGTTTGTGAGAAAGCTGGTATTTTGGGGAAAAAAGGCCGTTTTTTAAAGAATAAGCTGGCATTTCTGGGAGAATATGTCCCATCTTTGGGAGAAAACGGGTGTATGTGGGAGAAAATGTCGTGTGTTTGGGAGAAAGCTGGTGTATGTGGGAGAAAAGGCCATTGTGATGGGAGTCAGTGTGATCTTGAGGAGTGGAAAGCAGTATTCTTGAGATGAAACGTGAGGTATTTCTAAGAGTCCTGGTATTTCTGGGAGAAAATGTCTTGTTTTGGAGAGCCAAAGTCCCATTTTGGGGGCAGAAGCTGGTATTTCTGTGACACTGCCATCTTGATGGGGGTAAGTGTGATCTTGAGGAGTGTAAAGCAGCATTTTGGTTAGAAAATGGGAGCTCTTCCTAAGAGCAGTGCTATTTCTGGGAGAAAAGGAGCTCTACTGGGCATAAAAATGGTGTATCTGTGATAAAATGCCACATTTCTGAAAGAAACTGTCCTCTTGCGGAGTGTAATGCTGTATGTTCCGGAGGAAATGGGAAATATTCAGCAGAGTCCTGGTATTTCTGGGAGAAGAGGTCTGATGTGGGGGGGGGAAGGTGATGTATCTGTGAGAAAGCTGGTGTTTCTGGGAGAAAATGCCAGGTATTGGTGAGGAAACAGATGCTAGAGAGGGAAAAGGCCATCCCTTTGGGAGAGAAGTGGTATTTCTGGGAGAAAATGCCCCAAATCGGGGAGTAAGTGTCATCCTGAGGCGTGTCATGGAGTAGATTTGGGAGGAAATGGAGGTGTTTCACAGAGTAGCGGCACTTCTGGGAGAAAATGTCCTCAGTGGGAAAGACAATGTCCTCTTGAGGGAAGAAAACAGGTCTTTCTTACAGCAAATGTCATCCAATTGGGAGAAAATCTCCTCTCTTGGGGAGAAAAGTGGTCTTTCTGAGAGAAGGTGTCCTCTTCTTGGCTGCAAGTGTCCCATTTGGCATTGTCATGGAGGCTTTTTGGGGAGAAAGCGTGTGGCAGTTGTAAGAGAAGGGGTATTTCTGGGAGCAAATCTCCTCTTTTTGGAAGAGAAGGTGAAATTTCCAAGGGAAAAGTGGCATTTCTGGGAGGAAATGACATAGCTGGGGGAGAAAAGTGGGAACCGGTGGGAAAGAAGATCTTGTACTGGAGAGCAACGGTGGTCTTTTTGGTGTGCCAAGTGGTCTCTTGGGGAGACAACGTGGTAAATAGGGGAGACAATGTCCTCGGGAGGAGTGTCAAGTAGTATTTGGGAGAGCAAACGTCAGGTATTTCTCGGAAACCGGCTGTTTCTGGGAGATAGTAGCAGACTTGGTTGGAAAATGACAGGTGTTTGTGAGAAAGCTGGTATTTTGGGGAAAAAAGGCCGTTTTTTAAAGAATAAGCTGGCATTTCTGGGAGAATATGTCCCATCTTTGGGAGAAAACGGGTGTATGTGGGAGAAAATGTCGTGTGTTTGGGAGAAAGCTGGTGTATGTGGGAGAAAAGGCCATTGTGATGGGAGTCAGTGTGATCTTGAGGAGTGGAAAGCAGTATTCTTGAGATGAAACGTGAGGTATTTCTAAGAGTCCTGGTATTTCTGGGAGAAAATGTCTTGTTTTGGAGAGCCAAAGTCCCATTTTGGGGGCAGAAGCTGGTATTTCTGTGACACTGCCATCTTGATGGGGGTAAGTGTGATCTTGAGGAGTGTAAAGCAGCATTTTGGTTAGAAAATGGGAGCTCTTCCTAAGAGCAGTGCTATTTCTGGGAGAAAAGGAGCTCTACTGGGCATAAAAATGGTGTATCTGTGATAAAATGCCACATTTCTGAAAGAAACTGTCCTCTTGCGGAGTGTAATGCTGTATGTTCCGGAGGAAATGGGAAATATTCAGCAGAGTCCTGGTATTTCTGGGAGAAGAGGTCTGATGTGGGGGGGGGAAGGTGATGTATCTGTGAGAAAGCTGGTGTTTCTGGGAGAAAATGCCAGGTATTGGTGAGGAAACAGATGCTAGAGAGGGAAAAGGCCATCCCTTTGGGAGAGAAGTGGTATTTCTGGGAGAAAATGCCCCAAATCGGGGAGTAAGTGTCATCCTGAGGCGTGTCATGGAGTAGATTTGGGAGGAAATGGAGGTGTTTCACAGAGTAGCGGCACTTCTGGGAGAAAATGTCCTCAGTGGGAAAGACAATGTCCTCTTGAGGGAAGAAAACAGGTCTTTCTTACAGCAAATGTCATCCAATTGGGAGAAAATCTCCTCTCTTGGGGAGAAAAGTGGTCTTTCTGAGAGAAGGTGTCCTCTTCTTGGCTGCAAGTGTCCCATTTGGCATTGTCATGGAGGCTTTTTGGGGAGAAAGCGTGTGGCAGTTGTAAGAGAAGGGGTATTTCTGGGAGCAAATCTCCTCTTTTTGGAAGAGAAGGTGAAATTTCCAAGGGAAAAGTGGCATTTCTGGGAGGAAATGACATAGCTGGGGGAGAAAAGTGGGAACCGGTGGGAAAGAAGATCTTGTACTGGAGAGCAACGGTGGTCTTTTTGGTGTGCCAAGTGGTCTCTTGGGGAGACAACGTGGTAAATAGGGGAGACAATGTCCTCTGGAGGAGTGTCAAGTAGTATTTGGGAGAGCAAACGTCAGGTATTTCTCGGAAACCGGCTGTTTCTGGGAGATAGTAGCAGACTTGGTTGGAAAATGACAGGTGTTTGTGAGAAAGCTGGTATTTTGGGGAAAAAAGGCCGTTTTTTAAAGAATAAGCTGGCATTTCTGGGAGAATATGTCCCATCTTTGGGAGAAAACGGGTGTATGTGGGAGAAAATGTCGTGTGTTTGGGAGAAAGCTGGTGTATGTGGGAGAAAAGGCCATTGTGATGGGAGTCAGTGTGATCTTGAGGAGTGGAAAGCAGTATTCTTGAGATGAAACGTGAGGTATTTCTAAGAGTCCTGGTATTTCTGGGAGAAAATGTCTTGTTTTGGAGAGCCAAAGTCCCATTTTGGGGGCAGAAGCTGGTATTTCTGTGACACTGCCATCTTGATGGGGGTAAGTGTGATCTTGAGGAGTGTAAAGCAGCATTTTGGTTAGAAAATGGGAGCTCTTCCTAAGAGCAGTGCTATTTCTGGGAGAAAAGGAGCTCTACTGGGCATAAAAATGGTGTATCTGTGATAAAATGCCACATTTCTGAAAGAAACTGTCCTCTTGCGGAGTGTAATGCTGTATGTTCCGGAGGAAATGGGAAATATTCAGCAGAGTCCTGGTATTTCTGGGAGAAGAGGTCTGATGTGGGGGGGGGAAGGTGATGTATCTGTGAGAAAGCTGGTGTTTCTGGGAGAAAATGCCAGGTATTGGTGAGGAAACAGATGCTAGAGAGGGAAAAGGCCATCCCTTTGGGAGAGAAGTGGTATTTCTGGGAGAAAATGCCCCAAATCGGGGAGTAAGTGTCATCCTGAGGCGTGTCATGGAGTAGATTTGGGAGGAAATGGAGGTGTTTCACAGAGTAGCGGCACTTCTGGGAGAAAATGTCCTCAGTGGGAAAGACAATGTCCTCTTGAGGGAAGAAAACAGGTCTTTCTTACAGCAAATGTCATCCAATTGGGAGAAAATCTCCTCTCTTGGGGAGAAAAGTGGTCTTTCTGAGAGAAGGTGTCCTCTTCTTGGCTGCAAGTGTCCCATTTGGCATTGTCATGGAGGCTTTTTGGGGAGAAAGCGTGTGGCAGTTGTAAGAGAAGGGGTATTTCTGGGAGCAAATCTCCTCTTTTTGGAAGAGAAGGTGAAATTTCCAAGGGAAAAGTGGCATTTCTGGGAGGAAATGACATAGCTGGGGGAGAAAAGTGGGAACCGGTGGGAAAGAAGATCTTGTACTGGAGAGCAACGGTGGTCTTTTTGGTGTGCCAAGTGGTCTCTTGGGGAGACAACGTGGTAAATAGGGGAGACAATGTCCTCGGGAGGAGTGTCAAGTAGTATTTGGGAGAGCAAACGTCAGGTATTTCTCGGAAACCGGCTGTTTCTGGGAGATAGTAGCAGACTTGGTTGGAAAATGACAGGTGTTTGTGAGAAAGCTGGTATTTTGGGGAAAAAAGGCCGTTTTTTAAAGAATAAGCTGGCATTTCTGGGAGAATATGTCCCATCTTTGGGAGAAAACGGGTGTATGTGGGAGAAAATGTCGTGTGTTTGGGAGAAAGCTGGTGTATGTGGGAGAAAAGGCCATTGTGATGGGAGTCAGTGTGATCTTGAGGAGTGGAAAGCAGTATTCTTGAGATGAAACGTGAGGTATTTCTAAGAGTCCTGGTATTTCTGGGAGAAAATGTCTTGTTTTGGAGAGCCAAAGTCCCATTTTGGGGGCAGAAGCTGGTATTTCTGTGACACTGCCATCTTGATGGGGGTAAGTGTGATCTTGAGGAGTGTAAAGCAGCATTTTGGTTAGAAAATGGGAGCTCTTCCTAAGAGCAGTGCTATTTCTGGGAGAAAAGGAGCTCTACTGGGCATAAAAATGGTGTATCTGTGATAAAATGCCACATTTCTGAAAGAAACTGTCCTCTTGCGGAGTGTAATGCTGTATGTTCCGGAGGAAATGGGAAATATTCAGCAGAGTCCTGGTATTTCTGGGAGAAGAGGTCTGATGTGGGGGGGGGAAGGTGATGTATCTGTGAGAAAGCTGGTGTTTCTGGGAGAAAATGCCAGGTATTGGTGAGGAAACAGATGCTAGAGAGGGAAAAGGCCATCCCTTTGGGAGAGAAGTGGTATTTCTGGGAGAAAATGCCCCAAATCGGGGAGTAAGTGTCATCCTGAGGCGTGTCATGGAGTAGATTTGGGAGGAAATGGAGGTGTTTCACAGAGTAGCGGCACTTCTGGGAGAAAATGTCCTCAGTGGGAAAGACAATGTCCTCTTGAGGGAAGAAAACAGGTCTTTCTTACAGCAAATGTCATCCAATTGGGAGAAAATCTCCTCTCTTGGGGAGAAAAGTGGTCTTTCTGAGAGAAGGTGTCCTCTTCTTGGCTGCAAGTGTCCCATTTGGCATTGTCATGGAGGCTTTTTGGGGAGAAAGCGTGTGGCAGTTGTAAGAGAAGGGGTATTTCTGGGAGCAAATCTCCTCTTTTTGGAAGAGAAGGTGAAATTTCCAAGGGAAAAGTGGCATTTCTGGGAGGAAATGACATAGCTGGGGGAGAAAAGTGGGAACCGGTGGGAAAGAAGATCTTGTACTGGAGAGCAACGGTGGTCTTTTTGGTGTGCCAAGTGGTCTCTTGGGGAGACAACGTGGTAAATAGGGGAGACAATGTCCTCGGGAGGAGTGTCAAGTAGTATTTGGGAGAGCAAACGTCAGGTATTTCTCGGAAACCGGCTGTTTCTGGGAGATAGTAGCAGACTTGGTTGGAAAATGACAGGTGTTTGTGAGAAAGCTGGTATTTTGGGGAAAAAAGGCCGTTTTTTAAAGAATAAGCTGGCATTTCTGGGAGAATATGTCCCATCTTTGGGAGAAAACGGGTGTATGTGGGAGAAAATGTCGTGTGTTTGGGAGAAAGCTGGTGTATGTGGGAGAAAAGGCCATTGTGATGGGAGTCAGTGTGATCTTGAGGAGTGGAAAGCAGTATTCTTGAGATGAAACGTGAGGTATTTCTAAGAGTCCTGGTATTTCTGGGAGAAAATGTCTTGTTTTGGAGAGCCAAAGTCCCATTTTGGGGGCAGAAGCTGGTATTTCTGTGACACTGCCATCTTGATGGGGGTAAGTGTGATCTTGAGGAGTGTAAAGCAGCATTTTGGTTAGAAAATGGGAGCTCTTCCTAAGAGCAGTGCTATTTCTGGGAGAAAAGGAGCTCTACTGGGCATAAAAATGGTGTATCTGTGATAAAATGCCACATTTCTGAAAGAAACTGTCCTCTTGCGGAGTGTAATGCTGTATGTTCCGGAGGAAATGGGAAATATTCAGCAGAGTCCTGGTATTTCTGGGAGAAGAGGTCTGATGTGGGGGGGGGAAGGTGATGTATCTGTGAGAAAGCTGGTGTTTCTGGGAGAAAATGCCAGGTATTGGTGAGGAAACAGATGCTAGAGAGGGAAAAGGCCATCCCTTTGGGAGAGAAGTGGTATTTCTGGGAGAAAATGCCCCAAATCGGGGAGTAAGTGTCATCCTGAGGCGTGTCATGGAGTAGATTTGGGAGGAAATGGAGGTGTTTCACAGAGTAGCGGCACTTCTGGGAGAAAATGTCCTCAGTGGGAAAGACAATGTCCTCTTGAGGGAAGAAAACAGGTCTTTCTTACAGCAAATGTCATCCAATTGGGAGAAAATCTCCTCTCTTGGGGAGAAAAGTGGTCTTTCTGAGAGAAGGTGTCCTCTTCTTGGCTGCAAGTGTCCCATTTGGCATTGTCATGGAGGCTTTTTGGGGAGAAAGCGTGTGGCAGTTGTAAGAGAAGGGGTATTTCTGGGAGCAAATCTCCTCTTTTTGGAAGAGAAGGTGAAATTTCCAAGGGAAAAGTGGCATTTCTGGGAGGAAATGACATAGCTGGGGGAGAAAAGTGGGAACCGGTGGGAAAGAAGATCTTGTACTGGAGAGCAACGGTGGTCTTTTTGGTGTGCCAAGTGGTCTCTTGGGGAGACAACGTGGTAAATAGGGGAGACAATGTCCTCGGGAGGAGTGTCAAGTAGTATTTGGGAGAGCAAACGTCAGGTATTTCTCGGAAACCGGCTGTTTCTGGGAGATAGTAGCAGACTTGGTTGGAAAATGACAGGTGTTTGTGAGAAAGCTGGTATTTTGGGGAAAAAAGGCCGTTTTTTAAAGAATAAGCTGGCATTTCTGGGAGAATATGTCCCATCTTTGGGAGAAAACGGGTGTATGTGGGAGAAAATGTCGTGTGTTTGGGAGAAAGCTGGTGTATGTGGGAGAAAAGGCCATTGTGATGGGAGTCAGTGTGATCTTGAGGAGTGGAAAGCAGTATTCTTGAGATGAAACGTGAGGTATTTCTAAGAGTCCTGGTATTTCTGGGAGAAAATGTCTTGTTTTGGAGAGCCAAAGTCCCATTTTGGGGGCAGAAGCTGGTATTTCTGTGACACTGCCATCTTGATGGGGGTAAGTGTGATCTTGAGGAGTGTAAAGCAGCATTTTGGTTAGAAAATGGGAGCTCTTCCTAAGAGCAGTGCTATTTCTGGGAGAAAAGGAGCTCTACTGGGCATAAAAATGGTGTATCTGTGATAAAATGCCACATTTCTGAAAGAAACTGTCCTCTTGCGGAGTGTAATGCTGTATGTTCCGGAGGAAATGGGAAATATTCAGCAGAGTCCTGGTATTTCTGGGAGAAGAGGTCTGATGTGGGGGGGGGAAGGTGATGTATCTGTGAGAAAGCTGGTGTTTCTGGGAGAAAATGCCAGGTATTGGTGAGGAAACAGATGCTAGAGAGGGAAAAGGCCATCCCTTTGGGAGAGAAGTGGTATTTCTGGGAGAAAATGCCCCAAATCGGGGAGTAAGTGTCATCCTGAGGCGTGTCATGGAGTAGATTTGGGAGGAAATGGAGGTGTTTCACAGAGTAGCGGCACTTCTGGGAGAAAATGTCCTCAGTGGGAAAGACAATGTCCTCTTGAGGGAAGAAAACAGGTCTTTCTTACAGCAAATGTCATCCAATTGGGAGAAAATCTCCTCTCTTGGGGAGAAAAGTGGTCTTTCTGAGAGAAGGTGTCCTCTTCTTGGCTGCAAGTGTCCCATTTGGCATTGTCATGGAGGCTTTTTGGGGAGAAAGCGTGTGGCAGTTGTAAGAGAAGGGGTATTTCTGGGAGCAAATCTCCTCTTTTTGGAAGAGAAGGTGAAATTTCCAAGGGAAAAGTGGCATTTCTGGGAGGAAATGACATAGCTGGGGGAGAAAAGTGGGAACCGGTGGGAAAGAAGATCTTGTACTGGAGAGCAACGGTGGTCTTTTTGGTGTGCCAAGTGGTCTCTTGGGGAGACAACGTGGTAAATAGGGGAGACAATGTCCTCTGGAGGAGTGTCAAGTAGTATTTGGGAGAGCAAACGTCAGGTATTTCTCGGAAACCGGCTGTTTCTGGGAGATAGTAGCAGACTTGGTTGGAAAATGACAGGTGTTTGTGAGAAAGCTGGTACTTTGGGAAAAAAAGGCCGTTTTTTAAAGAATAAGCTGGCATTTCTGGGAGAATATGTCCCATCTTTGGGAGAAAACGGGTGTATGTGGGAGAAAATGTCGTGTATTTGGGAGAAAGCTGGTGTATGTGGGAGAAAAGGCCATTGTGATGGGAGTCAGTGTGATCTTGAGGAGTGGAAAGCAGTATTCTTGAGATGAAACGTGAGGTATTTCTAAGAGTCCTGGTATTTCTGGGAGAAAATGTCTTGTTTTGGAGAGCCAAAGTCCCATTTTGGGGGCAGAAGCTGGTATTTCTGTGACACTGCCATCTTGATGGGGGTAAGTGTGATCTTGAGGAGTGTAAAGCAGCATTTTGGTTAGAAAATGGGAGCTCTTCCTAAGAGCAGTGCTATTTCTGGGAGAAAAGGAGCTCTACTGGGCATAAAAATGGTGTATCTGTGATAAAATGCCACATTTCTGAAAGAAACTGTCCTCTTGCGGAGTGTAATGCTGTATGTTCCGGAGGAAATGGGAAATATTCAGCAGAGTCCTGGTATTTCTGGGAGAAGAGGTCTGATGTGGGGGGGGGAAGGTGATGTATCTGTGAGAAAGCTGGTGTTTCTGGGAGAAAATGCCAGGTATTGGTGAGGAAACAGATGCTAGAGAGGGAAAAGGCCATCCCTTTGGGAGAGAAGTGGTATTTCTGGGAGAAAATGCCCCAAATCGGGGAGTAAGTGTCATCCTGAGGCGTGTCATGGAGTAGATTTGGGAGGAAATGGAGGTGTTTCACAGAGTAGCGGCACTTCTGGGAGAAAATGTCCTCAGTGGGAAAGACAATGTCCTCTTGAGGGAAGAAAACAGGTCTTTCTTACAGCAAATGTCATCCAATTGGGAGAAAATCTCCTCTCTTGGGGAGAAAAGTGGTCTTTCTGAGAGAAGGTGTCCTCTTCTTGGCTGCAAGTGTCCCATTTGGCATTGTCATGGAGGCTTTTTGGGGAGAAAGCGTGTGGCAGTTGTAAGAGAAGGGGTATTTCTGGGAGCAAATCTCCTCTTTTTGGAAGAGAAGGTGAAATTTCCAAGGGAAAAGTGGCATTTCTGGGAGGAAATGACATAGCTGGGGGAGAAAAGTGGGAACCGGTGGGAAAGAAGATCTTGTACTGGAGAGCAACGGTGGTCTTTTTGGTGTGCCAAGTGGTCTCTTGGGGAGACAACGTGGTAAATAGGGGAGACAATGTCCTCTGGAGGAGTGTCAAGTAGTATTTGGGAGAGCAAACGTCAGGTATTTCTCGGAAACCGGCTGTTTCTGGGAGATAGTAGCAGACTTGGTTGGAAAATGACAGGTGTTTGTGAGAAAGCTGGTACTTTGGGAAAAAAAGGCCGTTTTTTAAAGAATAAGCTGGCATTTCTGGGAGAATATGTCCCATCTTTGGGAGAAAACGGGTGTATGTGGGAGAAAATGTCGTGTGTTTGGGAGAAAGCTGGTGTATGTGGGAGAAAAGGCCATTGTGATGGGAGTCAGTGTGATCTTGAGGAGTGGAAAGCAGTATTCTTGAGATGAAACGTGAGGTATTTCTAAGAGTCCTGGTATTTCTGGGAGAAAATGTCTTGTTTTGGAGAGCCAAAGTCCCATTTTGGGGGCAGAAGCTGGTATTTCTGTGACACTGCCATCTTGATGGGGGTAAGTGTGATCTTGAGGAGTGTAAAGCAGCATTTTGGTTAGAAAATGGGAGCTCTTCCTAAGAGCAGTGCTATTTCTGGGAGAAAAGGAGCTCTACTGGGCATAAAAATGGTGTATCTGTGATAAAATGCCACATTTCTGAAAGAAACTGTCCTCTTGCGGAGTGTAATGCTGTATGTTCCGGAGGAAATGGGAAATATTCAGCAGAGTCCTGGTATTTCTGGGAGAAGAGGTCTGATGTGGGGGGGGGAAGGTGATGTATCTGTGAGAAAGCTGGTGTTTCTGGGAGAAAATGCCAGGTATTGGTGAGGAAACAGATGCTAGAGAGGGAAAAGGCCATCCCTTTGGGAGAGAAGTGGTATTTCTGGGAGAAAATGCCCCAAATCGGGGAGTAAGTGTCATCCTGAGGCGTGTCATGGAGTAGATTTGGGAGGAAATGGAGGTGTTTCACAGAGTAGCGGCACTTCTGGGAGAAAATGTCCTCAGTGGGAAAGACAATGTCCTCTTGAGGGAAGAAAACAGGTCTTTCTTACAGCAAATGTCATCCAATTGGGAGAAAATCTCCTCTCTTGGGGAGAAAAGTGGTCTTTCTGAGAGAAGGTGTCCTCTTCTTGGCTGCAAGTGTCCCATTTGGCATTGTCATGGAGGCTTTTTGGGGAGAAAGCGTGTGGCAGTTGTAAGAGAAGGGGTATTTCTGGGAGCAAATCTCCTCTTTTTGGAAGAGAAGGTGAAATTTCCAAGGGAAAAGTGGCATTTCTGGGAGGAAATGACATAGCTGGGGGAGAAAAGTGGGAACCGGTGGGAAAGAAGATCTTGTACTGGAGAGCAACGGTGGTCTTTTTGGTGTGCCAAGTGGTCTCTTGGGGAGACAACGTGGTAAATAGGGGAGACAATGTCCTCGGGAGGAGTGTCAAGTAGTATTTGGGAGAGCAAACGTCAGGTATTTCTCGGAAACCGGCTGTTTCTGGGAGATAGTAGCAGACTTGGTTGGAAAATGACAGGTGTTTGTGAGAAAGCTGGTATTTTGGGGAAAAAAGGCCGTTTTTTAAAGAATAAGCTGGCATTTCTGGGAGAATATGTCCCATCTTTGGGAGAAAACGGGTGTATGTGGGAGAAAATGTCGTGTGTTTGGGAGAAAGCTGGTGTATGTGGGAGAAAAGGCCATTGTGATGGGAGTCAGTGTGATCTTGAGGAGTGGAAAGCAGTATTCTTGAGATGAAACGTGAGGTATTTCTAAGAGTCCTGGTATTTCTGGGAGAAAATGTCTTGTTTTGGAGAGCCAAAGTCCCATTTTGGGGGCAGAAGCTGGTATTTCTGTGACACTGCCATCTTGATGGGGGTAAGTGTGATCTTGAGGAGTGTAAAGCAGCATTTTGGTTAGAAAATGGGAGCTCTTCCTAAGAGCAGTGCTATTTCTGGGAGAAAAGGAGCTCTACTGGGCATAAAAATGGTGTATCTGTGATAAAATGCCACATTTCTGAAAGAAACTGTCCTCTTGCGGAGTGTAATGCTGTATGTTCCGGAGGAAATGGGAAATATTCAGCAGAGTCCTGGTATTTCTGGGAGAAGAGGTCTGATGTGGGGGGGGGAAGGTGATGTATCTGTGAGAAAGCTGGTGTTTCTGGGAGAAAATGCCAGGTATTGGTGAGGAAACAGATGCTAGAGAGGGAAAAGGCCATCCCTTTGGGAGAGAAGTGGTATTTCTGGGAGAAAATGCCCCAAATCGGGGAGTAAGTGTCATCCTGAGGCGTGTCATGGAGTAGATTTGGGAGGAAATGGAGGTGTTTCACAGAGTAGCGGCACTTCTGGGAGAAAATGTCCTCAGTGGGAAAGACAATGTCCTCTTGAGGGAAGAAAACAGGTCTTTCTTACAGCAAATGTCATCCAATTGGGAGAAAATCTCCTCTCTTGGGGAGAAAAGTGGTCTTTCTGAGAGAAGGTGTCCTCTTCTTGGCTGCAAGTGTCCCATTTGGCATTGTCATGGAGGCTTTTTGGGGAGAAAGCGTGTGGCAGTTGTAAGAGAAGGGGTATTTCTGGGAGCAAATCTCCTCTTTTTGGAAGAGAAGGTGAAATTTCCAAGGGAAAAGTGGCATTTCTGGGAGGAAATGACATAGCTGGGGGAGAAAAGTGGGAACCGGTGGGAAAGAAGATCTTGTACTGGAGAGCAACGGTGGTCTTTTTGGTGTGCCAAGTGGTCTCTTGGGGAGACAACGTGGTAAATAGGGGAGACAATGTCCTCGGGAGGAGTGTCAAGTAGTATTTGGGAGAGCAAACGTCAGGTATTTCTCGGAAACCGGCTGTTTCTGGGAGATAGTAGCAGACTTGGTTGGAAAATGACAGGTGTTTGTGAGAAAGCTGGTATTTTGGGGAAAAAAGGCCGTTTTTTAAAGAATAAGCTGGCATTTCTGGGAGAATATGTCCCATCTTTGGGAGAAAACGGGTGTATGTGGGAGAAAATGTCGTGTGTTTGGGAGAAAGCTGGTGTATGTGGGAGAAAAGGCCATTGTGATGGGAGTCAGTGTGATCTTGAGGAGTGGAAAGCAGTATTCTTGAGATGAAACGTGAGGTATTTCTAAGAGTCCTGGTATTTCTGGGAGAAAATGTCTTGTTTTGGAGAGCCAAAGTCCCATTTTGGGGGCAGAAGCTGGTATTTCTGTGACACTGCCATCTTGATGGGGGTAAGTGTGATCTTGAGGAGTGTAAAGCAGCATTTTGGTTAGAAAATGGGAGCTCTTCCTAAGAGCAGTGCTATTTCTGGGAGAAAAGGAGCTCTACTGGGCATAAAAATGGTGTATCTGTGATAAAATGCCACATTTCTGAAAGAAACTGTCCTCTTGCGGAGTGTAATGCTGTATGTTCCGGAGGAAATGAGAAATATTCAGCAGAGTCCTGGTATTTCTGGGAGAAGAGGTCTGATGTGGGGGGGGGAAGGTGATGTATCTGTGAGAAAGCTGGTGTTTCTGGGAGAAAATGCCAGGTATTGGTGAGGAAACAGATGCTAGAGAGGGAAAAGGCCATCCCTTTGGGAGAGAAGTGGTATTTCTGGGAGAAAATGCCCCAAATCGGGGAGTAAGTGTCATCCTGAGGCGTGTCATGGAGTAGATTTGGGAGGAAATGGAGGTGTTTCACAGAGTAGCGGCACTTCTGGGAGAAAATGTCCTCAGTGGGAAAGACAATGTCCTCTTGAGGGAAGAAAACAGGTCTTTCTTACAGCAAATGTCATCCAATTGGGAGAAAATCTCCTCTCTTGGGGAGAAAAGTGGTCTTTCTGAGAGAAGGTGTCCTCTTCTTGGCTGCAAGTGTCCCATTTGGCATTGTCATGGAGGCTTTTTGGGGAGAAAGCGTGTGGCAGTTGTAAGAGAAGGGGTATTTCTGGGAGCAAATCTCCTCTTTTTGGAAGAGAAGGTGAAATTTCCAAGGGAAAAGTGGCATTTCTGGGAGGAAATGACATAGCTGGGGGAGAAAAGTGGGAACCGGTGGGAAAGAAGATCTTGTACTGGAGAGCAACGGTGGTCTTTTTGGTGTGCCAAGTGGTCTCTTGGGGAGACAACGTGGTAAATAGGGGAGACAATGTCCTCTGGAGGAGTGTCAAGTAGTATTTGGGAGAGCAAACGTCAGGTATTTCTCGGAAACCGGCTGTTTCTGGGAGATAGTAGCAGACTTGGTTGGAAAATGACAGGTGTTTGTGAGAAAGCTGGTATTTTGGGGAAAAAAGGCCGTTTTTTAAAGAATAAGCTGGCATTTCTGGGAGAATATGTCCCATCTTTGGGAGAAAACGGGTGTATGTGGGAGAAAATGTCGTGTGTTTGGGAGAAAGCTGGTGTATGTGGGAGAAAAGGCCATTGTGATGGGAGTCAGTGTGATCTTGAGGAGTGGAAAGCAGTATTCTTGAGATGAAACGTGAGGTATTTCTAAGAGTCCTGGTATTTCTGGGAGAAAATGTCTTGTTTTGGAGAGCCAAAGTCCCATTTTGGGGGCAGAAGCTGGTATTTCTGTGACACTGCCATCTTGATGGGGGTAAGTGTGATCTTGAGGAGTGTAAAGCAGCATTTTGGTTAGAAAATGGGAGCTCTTCCTAAGAGCAGTGCTATTTCTGGGAGAAAAGGAGCTCTACTGGGCATAAAAATGGTGTATCTGTGATAAAATGCCACATTTCTGAAAGAAACTGTCCTCTTGCGGAGTGTAATGCTGTATGTTCCGGAGGAAATGGGAAATATTCAGCAGAGTCCTGGTATTTCTGGGAGAAGAGGTCTGATGTGGGGGGGGGAAGGTGATGTATCTGTGAGAAAGCTGGTGTTTCTGGGAGAAAATGCCAGGTATTGGTGAGGAAACAGATGCTAGAGAGGGAAAAGGCCATCCCTTTGGGAGAGAAGTGGTATTTCTGGGAGAAAATGCCCCAAATCGGGGAGTAAGTGTCATCCTGAGGCGTGTCATGGAGTAGATTTGGGAGGAAATGGAGGTGTTTCACAGAGTAGCGGCACTTCTGGGAGAAAATGTCCTCAGTGGGAAAGACAATGTCCTCTTGAGGGAAGAAAACAGGTCTTTCTTACAGCAAATGTCATCCAATTGGGAGAAAATCTCCTCTCTTGGGGAGAAAAGTGGTCTTTCTGAGAGAAGGTGTCCTCTTCTTGGCTGCAAGTGTCCCATTTGGCATTGTCATGGAGGCTTTTTGGGGAGAAAGCGTGTGGCAGTTGTAAGAGAAGGGGTATTTCTGGGAGCAAATCTCCTCTTTTTGGAAGAGAAGGTGAAATTTCCAAGGGAAAAGTGGCATTTCTGGGAGGAAATGACATAGCTGGGGGAGAAAAGTGGGAACCGGTGGGAAAGAAGATCTTGTACTGGAGAGCAACGGTGGTCTTTTTGGTGTGCCAAGTGGTCTCTTGGGGAGACAACGTGGTAAATAGGGGAGACAATGTCCTCGGGAGGAGTGTCAAGTAGTATTTGGGAGAGCAAACGTCAGGTATTTCTCGGAAACCGGCTGTTTCTGGGAGATAGTAGCAGACTTGGTTGGAAAATGACAGGTGTTTGTGAGAAAGCTGGTATTTTGGGGAAAAAAGGCCGTTTTTTAAAGAATAAGCTGGCATTTCTGGGAGAATATGTCCCATCTTTGGGAGAAAACGGGTGTATGTGGGAGAAAATGTCGTGTGTTTGGGAGAAAGCTGGTGTATGTGGGAGAAAAGGCCATTGTGATGGGAGTCAGTGTGATCTTGAGGAGTGGAAAGCAGTATTCTTGAGATGAAACGTGAGGTATTTCTAAGAGTCCTGGTATTTCTGGGAGAAAATGTCTTGTTTTGGAGAGCCAAAGTCCCATTTTGGGGGCAGAAGCTGGTATTTCTGTGACACTGCCATCTTGATGGGGGTAAGTGTGATCTTGAGGAGTGTAAAGCAGCATTTTGGTTAGAAAATGGGAGCTCTTCCTAAGAGCAGTGCTATTTCTGGGAGAAAAGGAGCTCTACTGGGCATAAAAATGGTGTATCTGTGATAAAATGCCACATTTCTGAAAGAAACTGTCCTCTTGCGGAGTGTAATGCTGTATGTTCCGGAGGAAATGGGAAATATTCAGCAGAGTCCTGGTATTTCTGGGAGAAGAGGTCTGATGTGGGGGGGGGAAGGTGATGTATCTGTGAGAAAGCTGGTGTTTCTGGGAGAAAATGCCAGGTATTGGTGAGGAAACAGATGCTAGAGAGGGAAAAGGCCATCCCTTTGGGAGAGAAGTGGTATTTCTGGGAGAAAATGCCCCAAATCGGGGAGTAAGTGTCATCCTGAGGCGTGTCATGGAGTAGATTTGGGAGGAAATGGAGGTGTTTCACAGAGTAGCGGCACTTCTGGGAGAAAATGTCCTCAGTGGGAAAGACAATGTCCTCTTGAGGGAAGAAAACAGGTCTTTCTTACAGCAAATGTCATCCAATTGGGAGAAAATCTCCTCTCTTGGGGAGAAAAGTGGTCTTTCTGAGAGAAGGTGTCCTCTTCTTGGCTGCAAGTGTCCCATTTGGCATTGTCATGGAGGCTTTTTGGGGAGAAAGCGTGTGGCAGTTGTAAGAGAAGGGGTATTTCTGGGAGCAAATCTCCTCTTTTTGGAAGAGAAGGTGAAATTTCCAAGGGAAAAGTGGCATTTCTGGGAGGAAATGACATAGCTGGGGGAGAAAAGTGGGAACCGGTGGGAAAGAAGATCTTGTACTGGAGAGCAACGGTGGTCTTTTTGGTGTGCCAAGTGGTCTCTTGGGGAGACAACGTGGTAAATAGGGGAGACAATGTCCTCGGGAGGAGTGTCAAGTAGTATTTGGGAGAGCAAACGTCAGGTATTTCTCGGAAACCGGCTGTTTCTGGGAGATAGTAGCAGACTTGGTTGGAAAATGACAGGTGTTTGTGAGAAAGCTGGTATTTTGGGGAAAAAAGGCCGTTTTTTAAAGAATAAGCTGGCATTTCTGGGAGAATATGTCCCATCTTTGGGAGAAAACGGGTGTATGTGGGAGAAAATGTCGTGTGTTTGGGAGAAAGCTGGTGTATGTGGGAGAAAAGGCCATTGTGATGGGAGTCAGTGTGATCTTGAGGAGTGGAAAGCAGTATTCTTGAGATGAAACGTGAGGTATTTCTAAGAGTCCTGGTATTTCTGGGAGAAAATGTCTTGTTTTGGAGAGCCAAAGTCCCATTTTGGGGGCAGAAGCTGGTATTTCTGTGACACTGCCATCTTGATGGGGGTAAGTGTGATCTTGAGGAGTGTAAAGCAGCATTTTGGTTAGAAAATGGGAGCTCTTCCTAAGAGCAGTGCTATTTCTGGGAGAAAAGGAGCTCTACTGGGCATAAAAATGGTGTATCTGTGATAAAATGCCACATTTCTGAAAGAAACTGTCCTCTTGCGGAGTGTAATGCTGTATGTTCCGGAGGAAATGGGAAATATTCAGCAGAGTCCTGGTATTTCTGGGAGAAGAGGTCTGATGTGGGGGGGGGAAGGTGATGTATCTGTGAGAAAGCTGGTGTTTCTGGGAGAAAATGCCAGGTATTGGTGAGGAAACAGATGCTAGAGAGGGAAAAGGCCATCCCTTTGGGAGAGAAGTGGTATTTCTGGGAGAAAATGCCCCAAATCGGGGAGTAAGTGTCATCCTGAGGCGTGTCATGGAGTAGATTTGGGAGGAAATGGAGGTGTTTCACAGAGTAGCGGCACTTCTGGGAGAAAATGTCCTCAGTGGGAAAGACAATGTCCTCTTGAGGGAAGAAAACAGGTCTTTCTTACAGCAAATGTCATCCAATTGGGAGAAAATCTCCTCTCTTGGGGAGAAAAGTGGTCTTTCTGAGAGAAGGTGTCCTCTTCTTGGCTGCAAGTGTCCCATTTGGCATTGTCATGGAGGCTTTTTGGGGAGAAAGCGTGTGGCAGTTGTAAGAGAAGGGGTATTTCTGGGAGCAAATCTCCTCTTTTTGGAAGAGAAGGTGAAATTTCCAAGGGAAAAGTGGCATTTCTGGGAGGAAATGACATAGCTGGGGGAGAAAAGTGGGAACCGGTGGGAAAGAAGATCTTGTACTGGAGAGCAACGGTGGTCTTTTTGGTGTGCCAAGTGGTCTCTTGGGGAGACAACGTGGTAAATAGGGGAGACAATGTCCTCTGGAGGAGTGTCAAGTAGTATTTGGGAGAGCAAACGTCAGGTATTTCTCGGAAACCGGCTGTTTCTGGGAGATAGTAGCAGACTTGGTTGGAAAATGACAGGTGTTTGTGAGAAAGCTGGTACTTTGGGAAAAAAAGGCCGTTTTTTAAAGAATAAGCTGGCATTTCTGGGAGAATATGTCCCATCTTTGGGAGAAAACGGGTGTATGTGGGAGAAAATGTCGTGTATTTGGGAGAAAGCTGGTGTATGTGGGAGAAAAGGCCATTGTGATGGGAGTCAGTGTGATCTTGAGGAGTGGAAAGCAGTATTCTTGAGATGAAACGTGAGGTATTTCTAAGAGTCCTGGTATTTCTGGGAGAAAATGTCTTGTTTTGGAGAGCCAAAGTCCCATTTTGGGGGCAGAAGCTGGTATTTCTGTGACACTGCCATCTTGATGGGGGTAAGTGTGATCTTGAGGAGTGTAAAGCAGCATTTTGGTTAGAAAATGGGAGCTCTTCCTAAGAGCAGTGCTATTTCTGGGAGAAAAGGAGCTCTACTGGGCATAAAAATGGTGTATCTGTGATAAAATGCCACATTTCTGAAAGAAACTGTCCTCTTGCGGAGTGTAATGCTGTATGTTCCGGAGGAAATGGGAAATATTCAGCAGAGTCCTGGTATTTCTGGGAGAAGAGGTCTGATGTGGGGGGGGGAAGGTGATGTATCTGTGAGAAAGCTGGTGTTTCTGGGAGAAAATGCCAGGTATTGGTGAGGAAACAGATGCTAGAGAGGGAAAAGGCCATCCCTTTGGGAGAGAAGTGGTATTTCTGGGAGAAAATGCCCCAAATCGGGGAGTAAGTGTCATCCTGAGGCGTGTCATGGAGTAGATTTGGGAGGAAATGGAGGTGTTTCACAGAGTAGCGGCACTTCTGGGAGAAAATGTCCTCAGTGGGAAAGACAATGTCCTCTTGAGGGAAGAAAACAGGTCTTTCTTACAGCAAATGTCATCCAATTGGGAGAAAATCTCCTCTCTTGGGGAGAAAAGTGGTCTTTCTGAGAGAAGGTGTCCTCTTCTTGGCTGCAAGTGTCCCATTTGGCATTGTCATGGAGGCTTTTTGGGGAGAAAGCGTGTGGCAGTTGTAAGAGAAGGGGTATTTCTGGGAGCAAATCTCCTCTTTTTGGAAGAGAAGGTGAAATTTCCAAGGGAAAAGTGGCATTTCTGGGAGGAAATGACATAGCTGGGGGAGAAAAGTGGGAACCGGTGGGAAAGAAGATCTTGTACTGGAGAGCAACGGTGGTCTTTTTGGTGTGCCAAGTGGTCTCTTGGGGAGACAACGTGGTAAATAGGGGAGACAATGTCCTCTGGAGGAGTGTCAAGTAGTATTTGGGAGAGCAAACGTCAGGTATTTCTCGGAAACCGGCTGTTTCTGGGAGATAGTAGCAGACTTGGTTGGAAAATGACAGGTGTTTGTGAGAAAGCTGGTACTTTGGGAAAAAAAGGCCGTTTTTTAAAGAATAAGCTGGCATTTCTGGGAGAATATGTCCCATCTTTGGGAGAAAACGGGTGTATGTGGGAGAAAATGTCGTGTATTTGGGAGAAAGCTGGTGTATGTGGGAGAAAAGGCCATTGTGATGGGAGTCAGTGTGATCTTGAGGAGTGGAAAGCAGTATTCTTGAGATGAAACGTGAGGTATTTCTAAGAGTCCTGGTATTTCTGGGAGAAAATGTCTTGTTTTGGAGAGCCAAAGTCCCATTTTGGGGGCAGAAGCTGGTATTTCTGTGACACTGCCATCTTGATGGGGGTAAGTGTGATCTTGAGGAGTGTAAAGCAGCATTTTGGTTAGAAAATGGGAGCTCTTCCTAAGAGCAGTGCTATTTCTGGGAGAAAAGGAGCTCTACTGGGCATAAAAATGGTGTATCTGTGATAAAATGCCACATTTCTGAAAGAAACTGTCCTCTTGCGGAGTGTAATGCTGTATGTTCCGGAGGAAATGGGAAATATTCAGCAGAGTCCTGGTATTTCTGGGAGAAGAGGTCTGATGTGGGGGGGGGAAGGTGATGTATCTGTGAGAAAGCTGGTGTTTCTGGGAGAAAATGCCAGGTATTGGTGAGGAAACAGATGCTAGAGAGGGAAAAGGCCATCCCTTTGGGAGAGAAGTGGTATTTCTGGGAGAAAATGCCCCAAATCGGGGAGTAAGTGTCATCCTGAGGCGTGTCATGGAGTAGATTTGGGAGGAAATGGAGGTGTTTCACAGAGTAGCGGCACTTCTGGGAGAAAATGTCCTCAGTGGGAAAGACAATGTCCTCTTGAGGGAAGAAAACAGGTCTTTCTTACAGCAAATGTCATCCAATTGGGAGAAAATCTCCTCTCTTGGGGAGAAAAGTGGTCTTTCTGAGAGAAGGTGTCCTCTTCTTGGCTGCAAGTGTCCCATTTGGCATTGTCATGGAGGCTTTTTGGGGAGAAAGCGTGTGGCAGTTGTAAGAGAAGGGGTATTTCTGGGAGCAAATCTCCTCTTTTTGGAAGAGAAGGTGAAATTTCCAAGGGAAAAGTGGCATTTCTGGGAGGAAATGACATAGCTGGGGGAGAAAAGTGGGAACCGGTGGGAAAGAAGATCTTGTACTGGAGAGCAACGGTGGTCTTTTTGGTGTGCCAAGTGGTCTCTTGGGGAGACAACGTGGTAAATAGGGGAGACAATGTCCTCTGGAGGAGTGTCAAGTAGTATTTGGGAGAGCAAACGTCAGGTATTTCTCGGAAACCGGCTGTTTCTGGGAGATAGTAGCAGACTTGGTTGGAAAATGACAGGTGTTTGTGAGAAAGCTGGTATTTTGGGAAAAAAAGGCCGTTTTTTAAAGAATAAGCTGGCATTTCTGGGAGAATATGTCCCATCTTTGGGAGAAAACGGGTGTATGTGGGAGAAAATGTCGTGTATTTGGGAGAAAGCTGGTGTATGTGGGAGAAAAGGCCATTGTGATGGGAGTCAGTGTGATCTTGAGGAGTGGAAAGCAGTATTCTTGAGATGAAACGTGAGGTATTTCTAAGAGTCCTGGTATTTCTGGGAGAAAATGTCTTGTTTTGGAGAGCCAAAGTCCCATTTTGGGGGCAGAAGCTGGTATTTCTGTGACACTGCCATCTTGATGGGGGTAAGTGTGATCTTGAGGAGTGTAAAGCAGCATTTTGGTTAGAAAATGGGAGCTCTTCCTAAGAGCAGTGCTATTTCTGGGAGAAAAGGAGCTCTACTGGGCATAAAAATGGTGTATCTGTGATAAAATGCCACATTTCTGAAAGAAACTGTCCTCTTGCGGAGTGTAATGCTGTATGTTCCGGAGGAAATGGGAAATATTCAGCAGAGTCCTGGTATTTCTGGGAGAAGAGGTCTGATGTGGGGGGGGGAAGGTGATGTATCTGTGAGAAAGCTGGTGTTTCTGGGAGAAAATGCCAGGTATTGGTGAGGAAACAGATGCTAGAGAGGGAAAAGGCCATCCCTTTGGGAGAGAAGTGGTATTTCTGGGAGAAAATGCCCCAAATCGGGGAGTAAGTGTCATCCTGAGGCGTGTCATGGAGTAGATTTGGGAGGAAATGGAGGTGTTTCACAGAGTAGCGGCACTTCTGGGAGAAAATGTCCTCAGTGGGAAAGACAATGTCCTCTTGAGGGAAGAAAACAGGTCTTTCTTACAGCAAATGTCATCCAATTGGGAGAAAATCTCCTCTCTTGGGGAGAAAAGTGGTCTTTCTGAGAGAAGGTGTCCTCTTCTTGGCTGCAAGTGTCCCATTTGGCATTGTCATGGAGGCTTTTTGGGGAGAAAGCGTGTGGCAGTTGTAAGAGAAGGGGTATTTCTGGGAGCAAATCTCCTCTTTTTGGAAGAGAAGGTGAAATTTCCAAGGGAAAAGTGGCATTTCTGGGAGGAAATGACATAGCTGGGGGAGAAAAGTGGGAACCGGTGGGAAAGAAGATCTTGTACTGGAGAGCAACGGTGGTCTTTTTGGTGTGCCAAGTGGTCTCTTGGGGAGACAACGTGGTAAATAGGGGAGACAATGTCCTCTGGAGGAGTGTCAAGTAGTATTTGGGAGAGCAAACGTCAGGTATTTCTCGGAAACCGGCTGTTTCTGGGAGATAGTAGCAGACTTGGTTGGAAAATGACAGGTGTTTGTGAGAAAGCTGGTATTTTGGGAAAAAAAGGCCGTTTTTTAAAGAATAAGCTGGCATTTCTGGGAGAATATGTCCCATCTTTGGGAGAAAACGGGTGTATGTGGGAGAAAATGTCGTGTATTTGGGAGAAAGCTGGTGTATGTGGGAGAAAAGGCCATTGTGATGGGAGTCAGTGTGATCTTGAGGAGTGGAAAGCAGTATTCTTGAGATGAAACGTGAGGTATTTCTAAGAGTCCTGGTATTTCTGGGAGAAAATGTCTTGTTTTGTTTTATTGTTTTTAATATTTATATATTTTTTTTGTTGCAATTTCAAGGAAACACTTCGATAGAAATTGCTTTTAATTCTTTTGGCATACATAGAAGATGCGAAAATGCACATCATATTTTCACATGAATGTAGTAACACAAAAAAAGTTCAAAGCAGTAACTGATACACTCAATTATAAAAGCTGCCCTTCCTGTGCAAGAAATGTAACTCAGCCCTTGGGCTAGATGCCATTCTGTGTCATTGATGTAAACCTGGCGGACAGTACAAATACTCTGAATTTAAAATGGCATGACTAAAAATGGAGTCTTTCCTCTAGCTTTTAAGTTTTAAGAAACATAAAATATGTACGTATGCTTGGCAACTTTTCCTTTCATTATATACAAAAGTGACTCTCTCTAAAATAACTGTCAAACTAAGAGGGACTGTCAGAAACCTATCACAGGAGGTAATCTATTTGCTCAGGTTGCTGAAGAGCAATGAAAAAGTAGATATTGAGTTTCAGTTTTCAGCACATACATTAAAGTCCCATGCCTGTAATTAGGTCTCCTACCTTCCAAATAGAATTTTAAAAAAGTTTGATACATGATTATTTTAAATTATTTTTCTATAATTGGTTAGTGGTATTGTGGAACACATATTTAAGGATTAATGATGAGAAAGATTAGAAATCCAAAAAGTGTAAAATTCCATGCAAACTCAATTAAGTTTCAAGGACATTTCCATCAGAAAGAATGGAAATGAAGAAAGAACGGAGCCCCCAGGCTGGTTGTTGAGTGAGAATTACTGCTTACCCAGCATCCGTTTGCTTCATCAAATGTCCCCCATCTGCTCACAGAAACCTCTCTAAGATGCTTTTCTGAAGAATATTTGGCAGCATGTTTCCCAGGGCTGATGCCTAGAGGAGAGGGTTACATGGAGACTTGCTGTCTATCTTGATGGCAAACCCCTCCTAAGTAGGAATCCAGAGCTGGTGACTCACTTTGTAGTCTTGTATAGGTCTGGGGCAAGACAACATTATGGCAGTGGGGAGATATTCATGGTCAGGCTGGACAGGCCTCTGAGGTCTCTGACCTCTGTGGGTGTCCCTGTTCATTACTGGGGAACTGGACTCAATGGTCTGTAAGAGTCCCTTCCAACTCAAAAAAAAATTCTATGATTCTATGATTCTATGAATATTCCTGGTTTTATTACAAGTACAAATACTGATAAAGCCTACATTCAAATTGTTTATTCCTTGCTTTTGGAGAAGCTAAAACACTAGCACTAAGAGTTTTAATCAACGTAGATAATAGCTTGTCAGTTGTTATGCACAGTGGTACGTGCACCCAGTTTGAAATTTCAGTGCCATTAATGTTTTTAATTTTTTAAGTGATATGACACAGTACATGCAATCAACAATAATGAACATACCATGGTTCAGGACCCCTGATCTCTCAGCTAGTAATTTAAAATATTTTCACGTGTAGAGACAAGACAAGTATTATGTCCTAAATGGAGTCTAGGTCCCCAGCACTATTTCTCTCTCTATTTGATCCCTAAAAACAACTGTTTTCTTGCCAAAGATTTTGCATCGTTAAATCTCCTTTCTGAAACAATGAATATTGTGTAGTTGCAGGCCACTTTTTCAAACCTGTGGACATTCCCTTTGCTTCTACTTCTTTAAGCAACCTGCAGTTGCAATACACTTTTGCAGTACAGTCTTGAACCTCTTTATTCCTTGTTTTTCAGTCACCATGGGCTGTGTCTGTGCTGTCTTTGTAACCAGGACCAGGGAATGACCTCTTTTCTCCCAGTCAGTTTTCTCAACACATCTACTGGTGTGGATGAAGCAAGCAAAGGCAACAAGAAAAGCAAATACAATTATACTAGCAAGCAGGAGTATCATTTATTATAGATGATAATCACATGTTGGTTTGTCACTAGGTGTGTTTAATCAACAACTTTCTTTTTGAAATAAGAGTGAAGATAAAAGAAAAGTTCAAATAGGATTCCTACATGTCTTGTTTTCATTAAAGATTAGATCTGCTACAACACGATGAACTGAGGATAATATAATGTAACGTCCAAACACTTTTTTTCAAGTAATGTTAACACTGAATGAAAGGTATACAGGCTTCAATGAAATTAGGCAGTTGAGGCCTAGTTGAATGCTATTTGTTGTTGAATGGTATTTGTGACAGTGTTGAAAGAAATGGCTGATGTTATTGTAAAGTTACTGTCTGTCATCTATGAAAAACGGTGTTCTGCACAGGTCTGTGAGTGTTAGAAATGGGCTTTCTTGAAGAGCTGTCTTTATGGAAAAGGAGGCATTGCTTGCAAACTGATAAATTGGGGAAAAAAAAAAAGAAAAAAAAAAAGTAACATTTCTGATTTCCAATTTAGTTATTAGAAAATCCCCATCATCTCTCTTTATATTATATGAATACTCCATGGTGTCCTTGGGATGACAAGATGCCTGTACTGCTATTTAGATATGCACAAATACAACAAATCCATGGGCAGATCTTTCCCCTACTGCATTTTTTTAATGTATTTCTTTATTGCTAAACTGAAAGGAAAATAATAGTAGAAAAAATTCAATCACCTTAATCAGCACATGCAAGTCTTAAAAATCTTTTTCTTGCTCTGTAATACTGAAAAGACCTGATGGGAAATGTTACCTTCCAAATTTTGCTCTGTGTATATGCATTTCCTATTTAAACCCTCACTCAGCAAGAGAAGGAAAAACACTTCTCAGTTTCAGTGTAAGTGCCCCATGGAATTTTCTACAGGAAAAATATCACTTTAGATCTGTCAGACAATAACATTTTATTACCTCAAGGATGTTATCTGAACCTGAGGTCTAATATCTAAATGAACTGCAGTTCAGATTATTTGAGATTTAGCAGAAAGACAGAGGGATGGAAAGTTTCATAGAAAGATTCTATGGGGAGAAGTCTCATTCATTTATTGTGGATAAATATGATGAAAAGGTATTCATATACCAAGTTTTAATAACTGTATGGTTAACAGGAGGAACAGTAGACAGCTTTGAGCAGTAGCTGACATACAGAACAGGAGAGTTGGAAGAGTAATATTTCCAAGAAGATTAATTTAATTTAAAGGCAGAATGTTTTTTGGCTATTGGAAAGTTCTCTGTTGTGTTGAGCAAAAGGATAGATATACTGGCTGAAAATAAACCTGTAAAAGTGAGGTAATGCATTTACTAAAACAACAATAATTGCTATATCAGGATGGATCATATATTAAAGGCAATAAAACTCTGATTAATAGCTGTCAGGTTATTTCTTTATTTTCTCAAATATTTATTTGAGCGCAACATACTATAAATACTTTAAAGAAAATGTTTATCTTATATTTGTACATGATTGCACTCAGTAATACATGGAAGAGCAGCCACTGAAGTGGGAGGATCATAAGCCCAATGTATGTGAAGAGAGAGAGCAATAAATTTGATTCTTCTCAGCATTTTTCTGTTACAGGTTTTGAGAAACTTGTTAGATTTTAGTACCTGCAAATGTAAATGAAACCAACATAAAATACCATACATAACCTTATTACTTTAAATAACATAGAAAATATGGATTGGAAGACTCGTGTGCATGTTCTTTTTTTCTGTCTTAGACCTGAATAAAGCTGTAAAGAAGAAATTAATGCTCTAGTAAGTCACTGTCAACTCTTGCAAGTCCATTTGGGAGAAAATTTGACACTCCATTTTTTTTTTCTTGTTGTCCTTCTATCTCCTACTCTCCTTTCTGTGTATGTTTATTATTTGCCTCATTTCTGTGAAAACAAATCAGGCTCCATTAATAAAAGCAAAAACTGTTTAAGGCCATCCATCTTACTCTTTCTCCTCAAAGGTTTGCTGCCACTTGTTCTATCACAGAGGACTGCAAAACTTTTTTGCTCCACATTGTTACCCTCTAAAGATAAAATGAATAAATTGCTTAAGAAGATGTTGAAAGACTCTTAATGGTGCATTTATGATCATAACATACGTATTTGTGAGACCTAAGGATTTTTATTCATTCTATTTTTGTTCAATGTAAAATCAAGATTAACTTCTTAGATTTTCTGGACATCCTCGTTGTATAAATTTAATTTTTTACTCCTTTTCCTTGTACAACTTCTGAAATCTGACAGTAAGAACATTTTTATTTTTGTCTCAAACCTCTTTTTTATTCTTTGTCCATCTATTTTTTTTTTCCCCCTATGATGCTTCTTATAACTTTACCAATTACTTTGTGTTCCATTTCATTACGTTATTTATTTTTGCTTTTTCTTTAGGGCAGGATATGTCTACTGCTATGCATCTGCACAGTTCCTACAATGGAGCTTTGATCCTGGTTGGATTGCTTAAGTGCCATTAACATAAACGTGGTTAACAAAAATAGTAGTTTCAGCTTAGTATTTTTCATGCTAAATCAGGTTCAAAACTAGAAGAATAAAAGTTTTTTTGTAAGAAACATAAACATCCATGTTGATTTCATAAGTGAAACTGATTCTGTTTTTGAAGAGCGGAAGAAATTTAAATAATTCATCTGAGAGCAAAGTTCACTTCTGTTTCTATATTCTCAGAAGTGAATCATCAGATTAAACTAGCATGCCACAGTTTAGTGGTAAACCTCTAACACTACCAAATCTACATATGTAGATTTTGCTTTAATGTCACAGGCAACAGAATGTAATCAACTAACAAACAAAACAAGCAAACAGAAAATTCACATCCAAATAAACCAGAAAGAGGAGTTTATAGACACTCTACAGAACTGTTAGCTGTGCTATGCTTTTCAAAAGCTGGAATTTGTCCTACAGACATCTCAGAAGTTGCACATCTGTCCAAGAAGAATCATTGCACTTTATTTCTACTGTACATGTTTATCTTATATCTTATTCTTCATTACTGTTATGTACTATGCAAAATACATAAAGAAAAAAAGCAGTAATCAAACTATACATAGTGTGAGCAGGGCTTTGTGAAGGCTGCAGTACTGTACAGAAGAAAGCCTTGAACAGATCTATCTCAAATTCAGGGTAATAATACATTTATTTCCTACCCACATTGCTCATGTAATCCACCAACTATTTTAGGAACGCCTAGATTCTTAAAAATACAGAAATTAAAGTGATTTCCTGATCAACCCTTACAGAAAGACACAAGTTTAAACATGAAAGCAACTATGAATGCTTTGGAGAGAAAAAAATAGAATGTAATGTTAATAATCCCTGTAATGTTAATAAGCTAAATAACAGTTTCAAAGTTTAGTATCTTGATGCTTTACGGAGCTCCCATAAAATGGCTCTGAGCCTTCCCTTTCTAATGATTTTGCACACCCACGCAACTTGCTCTGTGGGGATGGAAGATAACAGGATTTAGATCCTTGACACACTGCAATTGATTTAACAATAAATATTGTCCATCCTAGTTTTGGGTTACTATAAGATGAAAGCAAAAATGTATATACTGATCTACTGGTTTTCTTTTAAAAAACATTCACCTGATGCTGAAGGCTAATTCTGTAAAGCTGAAACTTAAATCCCAGCAGAAACAGGTTCCCAGATATTAAAAACAAACAAACAAACAAACAAACAAAAAATCATAAAAGTATGTATAATGAAATCTTTAGGCATGTGACAAACTTTGTTTTATATATTATATGATTTCAGAACATCTGTCACACACACTCACAAACTTTCCTTAGAAGGAGAAGCAGAAGTTTAGATGATGATAAAGTTATGTTCTTACCACATTAGAAGGTTCCAATTTCTTCCTTCTAGCAAGGTCAGTGATATTATTGCCATTGTAGTTGATGCTCTCCATACAGCCTTTGAAATTTTTTTCTGCTGTTAGAACTTGGCTTCCCAGAAAAAGGCATGCCTCCAAAGGTTATCTTTGAATGTATCAGAAAATGAAAGACAGTTACTGGAGGACAAGGGCTTAGAATTTTTGCTTACTAGAAAAAGAAAGTATCAAACAAGTACTGGAAAAGTAGGAAAAAGTTAAGTTTCAAGGACATTTCCATCAGAAAGAATGGAAATGAAGAAAGAACGGAGCCCCCAGGCTGGTTGTTGAGTGAGAATTACTGCTTACCCAGCATCCGTTTGCTTCATCAAATGTCCCCCATCTGCTCACAGAAACCTCTCTAAGATGCTTTTCTGAAGAATATTTGGCAGCATGTTTCCCAGGGCTGATGCCTAGAGGAGAGGGTTACATGGAGACTTGCTGTCTATCTTGATGGCAAACCCCTCCTAAGTAGGAATCCAGAGCTGGTGACTCACTTTGTAGTCTTGTATAGGTCTGGGGCAAGACAACATTATGGCAGTGGGGAGATATTCATGGTCAGGCTGGACAGGCCTCTGAGGTCTCTGACCTCTGTGGGTGTCCCTGTTCATTACTGGGGAACTGGACTCAATGGTCTGTAAGAGTCCCTTCCAACTCAAAAAAAAATTCTATGATTCTATGATTCTATGAATATTCCTGGTTTTATTACAAGTACAAATACTGATAAAGCCTACATTCAAATTGTTTATTCCTTGCTTTTGGAGAAGCTAAAACACTAGCACTAAGAGTTTTAATCAACGTAGATAATAGCTTGTCAGTTGTTATGCACAGTGGTACGTGCACCCAGTTTGAAATTTCAGTGCCATTAATGTTTTTAATTTTTTAAGTGATATGACACAGTACATGCAATCAACAATAATGAACATACCATGGTTCAGGACCCCTGATCTCTCAGCTAGTAATTTAAAATATTTTCACGTGTAGAGACAAGACAAGTATTATGTCCTAAATGGAGTCTAGGTCCCCAGCACTATTTCTCTCTCTATTTGATCCCTAAAAACAACTGTTTTCTTGCCAAAGATTTTGCATCGTTAAATCTCCTTTCTGAAACAATGAATATCGTGTAGTTGCAGGCCACTTTTTCAAACCTGTGGACATTCCCTTTGCTTCTACTTCTTTAAGCAACCTGCAGTTGCAATACACTTTTGCAGTACAGTCTTGAACCTCTTTATTCCTTGTTTTTCAGTCACCATGGGCTGTGTCTGTGCTGTCTTTGTAACCAGGACCAGGGAATGACCTCTTTTCTCCCAGTCAGTTTTCTCAACACATCTACTGGTGTGGATGAAGCAAGCAAAGGCAACAAGAAAAGCAAATACAATTATACTAGCAAGCAGGAGTATCATTTATTATAGATGATAATCACATGTTGGTTTGTCACTAGGTGTGTTTAATCAACAACTTTCTTTTTGAAATAAGAGTGAAGATAAAAGAAAAGTTCAAATAGGATTCCTACATGTCTTGTTTTCATTAAAGATTAGATCTGCTACAACACGATGAACTGAGGATAATATAATGTAACGTCCAAACACTTTTTTTCAAGTAATGTTAACACTGAATGAAAGGTATACAGGCTTCAATGAAATTAGGCAGTTGAGGCCTAGTTGAATGCTATTTGTTGTTGAATGGTATTTGTGACAGTGTTGAAAGAAATGGCTGATGTTATTGTAAAGTTACTGTCTGTCATCTATGAAAAACGGTGTTCTGCACAGGTCTGTGAGTGTTAGAAATGGGCTTTCTTGAAGAGCTGTCTTTATGGAAAAGGAGGCATTGCTTGCAAACTGGTAAATTGGGAAAAAAAAAAAAAAAAAAAAAAAGTAACATTTCTGATTTCCAATTTAGTTATTAGAAAATCCCCATCATCTCTCTTTATATTATATGAATACTCCATGGTGTCCTTGGGATGACAAGATGCCTGTACTGCTATTTAGATATGCACAAATACAACAAATCCATGGGCAGATCTTTCCCCTACTGCATTTTTTTAATGTATTTCTTTATTGCTAAACTGAAAGGAAAATAATAGTAGAAAAAATTCAATCACCTTAATCAGCACATGCAAGTCTTAAAAATCTTTTTCTTGCTCTGTAATACTGAAAAGACCTGATGGGAAATGTTACCTTCCAAATTTTGCTCTGTGTATATGCATTTCCTATTTAAACCCTCACTCAGCAAGAGAAAGAAAAACACTTCTCAGTTTCAGTGTAAGTGCCCCATGGAATTTTCTACAGGAAAAATATCACTTTAGATCTGTCAGACAATAACATTTTATTACCTCAAGGATGTTATCTGAACCTGAGGTCTAATATCTAAATGAACTGCAGTTCAGATTATTTGAGATTTAGCAGAAAGACAGAGGGATGGAAAGTTTCATAGAAAGATTCTATGGGGAGAAGTCTCATTCATTTATTGTGGATAAATATGATGAAAAGGTATTCATATACCAAGTTTTAATAACTGTATGGTTAACAGGAGGAACAGTAGACAGCTTTGAGCAGTAGCTGACATACAGAACAGGAGAGTTGGAAGAGTAATATTTCCAAGAAGATTAATTTAATTTAAAGGCAGAATGTTTTTTGGCTATTGGAAAGTTCTCTGTTGTGTTGAGCAAAAGGATAGATATACTGGCTGAAAATAAACCTGTAAAAGTGAGGTAATGCATTTACTAAAACAACAATAATTGCTATATCAGGATGGATCATATATTAAAGGCAATAAAACTCTGATTAATAGCTGTCAGGTTATTTCTTTATTTTCTCAAATATTTATTTGAGCGCAACATACTATAAATACTTTAAAGAAAATGTTTATCTTATATTTGTACATGATTGCACTCAGTAATACATGGAAGAGCAGCCACTGAAGTGGGAGGATCATAAGCCCAATGTATGTGAAGAGAGAGAGCAATAAATTTGATTCTTCTCAGCATTTTTCTGTTACAGGTTTTGAGAAACTTGTTAGATTTTAGTACCTGCAAATGTAAATGAAACCAACATAAAATACCATACATAACCTTATTACTTTAAATAACATAGAAAATATGGATTGGAAGACTCGTGTGCATGTTCTTTTTTTCTGTCTTAGACCTGAATAAAGCTGTAAAGAAGAAATTAATGCTCTAGTAAGTCACTGTCAACTCTTGCAAGTCCATTTGGGAGAAAATTTGACACTCCATTTTTTTTTTCTTGTTGTCCTTCTATCTCCTACTCTCCTTTCTGTGTATGTTTATTATTTGCCTCATTTCTGTGAAAACAAATCAGGCTCCATTAATAAAAGCAAAAACTGTTTAAGGCCATCCATCTTACTCTTTCTCCTCAAAGGTTTGCTGCCACTTGTTCTATCACAGAGGACTGCAAAACTTTTTTGCTCCACATTGTTACCCTCTAAAGATAAAATGAATAAATTGCTTAAGAAGATGTTGAAAGACTCTTAATGGTGCATTTATGATCATAACATACGTATTTGTGAGACCTAAGGATTTTTATTCATTCTATTTTTGTTCAATGTAAAATCAAGATTAACTTCTTAGATTTTCTGGACATCCTCGTTGTATAAATTTAATTTTTTACTCCTTTTCCTTGTACAACTTCTGAAATCTGACAGTAAGAACATTTTTATTTTTGTCTCAAACCTCTTTTTTATTCTTTGTCCATCTATTTTTTTTTTCCCCCTATGATGCTTCTTATAACTTTACCAATTACTTTGTGTTCCATTTCATTACGTTATTTATTTTTGCTTTTTCTTTAGGGCAGGATATGTCTACTGCTATGCATCTGCACAGTTCCTACAATGGAGCTTTGATCCTGGTTGGATTGCTTAAGTGCCATTAACATAAACGTGGTTAACAAAAATAGTAGTTTCAGCTTAGTATTTTTCATGCTAAATCAGGTTCAAAACTAGAAGAATAAAAGTTTTTTTGTAAGAAACATAAACATCCATGTTGATTTCATAAGTGAAACTGATTCTGTTTTTGAAGAGCGGAAGAAATTTAAATAATTCATCTGAGAGCAAAGTTCACTTCTGTTTCTATATTCTCAGAAGTGAATCATCAGATTAAACTAGCATGCCACAGTTTAGTGGTAAACCTCTAACACTACCAAATCTACATATGTAGATTTTGCTTTAATGTCACAGGCAACAGAATGTAATCAACTAACAAACAAAACAAGCAAACAGAAAATTCACATCCAAATAAACCAGAAAGAGGAGTTTATAGACACTCTACAGAACTGTTAGCTGTGCTATGCTTTTCAAAAGCTGGAATTTGTCCTACAGACATCTCAGAAGTTGCACATCTGTCCAAGAAGAATCATTGCACTTTATTTCTACTGTACATGTTTATCTTATATCTTATTCTTCATTACTGTTATGTACTATGCAAAATACATAAAGAAAAAAAGCAGTAATCAAACTATACATAGTGTGAGCAGGGCTTTGTGAAGGCTGCAGTACTGTACAGAAGAAAGCCTTGAACAGATCTATCTCAAATTCAGGGTAATAATACATTTATTTCCTACCCACATTGCTCATGTAATCCACCAACTATTTTAGGAACGCCTAGATTCTTAAAAATACAGAAATTAAAGTGATTTCCTGATCAACCCTTACAGAAAGACACAAGTTTAAACATGAAAGCAACTATGAATGCTTTGGAGAGAAAAAAATAGAATGTAATGTTAATAATCCCTGTAATGTTAATAAGCTAAATAACAGTTTCAAAGTTTAGTATCTTGATGCTTTACGGAGCTCCCATAAAATGGCTCTGAGCCTTCCCTTTCTAATGATTTTGCACACCCACGCAACTTGCTCTGTGGGGATGGAAGATAACAGGATTTAGATCCTTGACACACTGCAATTGATTTAACAATAAATATTGTCCATCCTAGTTTTGGGTTACTATAAGATGAAAGCAAAAATGTATATACTGATCTACAGGTTTTCTTTTAAAAAACATTCACCTGATGCTGAAGGCTAATTCTGTAAAGCTGAAACTTAAATCCCAGCAGAAACAGGTTCCCAGATATTAAAAACAAACAAACAAACAAACAAACAAAAAATCATAAAAGTATGTATAATGAAATCTTTAGGCATGTGACAAACTTTGTTTTATATATTATATGATTTCAGAACATCTGTCACACACACTCACAAACTTTCCTTAGAAGGAGAAGCAGAAGTTTAGATGATGATAAAGTTATGTTCTTACCACATTAGAAGGTTCCAATTTCTTCCTTCTAGCAAGGTCAGTGATATTATTGCCATTGTAGTTGATGCTCTCCATACAGCCTTTGAAATTTTTTTCTGCTGTTAGAACTTGGCTTCCCAGAAAAAGGCATGCCTCCAAAGGTTATCTTTGAATGTATCAGAAAATGAAAGACAGTTACTGGAGGACAAGGGCTTAGAATTTTTGCTTACTAGAAAAAGAAAGTATCAAACAAGTACTGGAAAAGTAGGAAAAAGTTAAGTTTCAAGGACATTTCCATCAGAAAGAATGGAAATGAAGAAAGAACGGAGCCCCCAGGCTGGTTGTTGAGTGAGAATTACTGCTTACCCAGCATCCGTTTGCTTCATCAAATGTCCCCCATCTGCTCACAGAAACCTCTCTAAGATGCTTTTCTGAAGAATATTTGGCAGCATGTTTCCCAGGGCTGATGCCTAGAGGAGAGGGTTACATGGAGACTTGCTGTCTATCTTGATGGCAAACCCCTCCTAAGTAGGAATCCAGAGCTGGTGACTCACTTTGTAGTCTTGTATAGGTCTGGGGCAAGACAACATTATGGCAGTGGGGAGATATTCATGGTCAGGCTGGACAGGCCTCTGAGGTCTCTGACCTCTGTGGGTGTCCCTGTTCATTACTGGGGAACTGGACTCAATGGTCTGTAAGAGTCCCTTCCAACTCAAAAAAAAATTCTATGATTCTATGATTCTATGAATATTCCTGGTTTTATTACAAGTACAAATACTGATAAAGCCTACATTCAAATTGTTTATTCCTTGCTTTTGGAGAAGCTAAAACACTAGCACTAAGAGTTTTAATCAACGTAGATAATAGCTTGTCAGTTGTTATGCACAGTGGTACGTGCACCCAGTTTGAAATTTCAGTGCCATTAATGTTTTTAATTTTTTAAGTGATATGACACAGTACATGCAATCAACAATAATGAACATACCATGGTTCAGGACCCCTGATCTCTCAGCTAGTAATTTAAAATATTTTCACGTGTAGAGACAAGACAAGTATTATGTCCTAAATGGAGTCTAGGTCCCCAGCACTATTTCTCTCTCTATTTGATCCCTAAAAACAACTGTTTTCTTGCCAAAGATTTTGCATCGTTAAATCTCCTTTCTGAAACAATGAATATTGTGTAGTTGCAGGCCACTTTTTCAAACCTGTGGACATTCCCTTTGCTTCTACTTCTTTAAGCAACCTGCAGTTGCAATACACTTTTGCAGTACAGTCTTGAACCTCTTTATTCCTTGTTTTTCAGTCACCATGGGCTGTGTCTGTGCTGTCTTTGTAACCAGGACCAGGGAATGACCTCTTTTCTCCCAGTCAGTTTTCTCAACACATCTACTGGTGTGGATGAAGCAAGCAAAGGCAACAAGAAAAGCAAATACAATTATACTAGCAAGCAGGAGTATCATTTATTATAGATGATAATCACATGTTGGTTTGTCACTAGGTGTGTTTAATCAACAACTTTCTTTTTGAAATAAGAGTGAAGATAAAAGAAAAGTTCAAATAGGATTCCTACATGTCTTGTTTTCATTAAAGATTAGATCTGCTACAACACGATGAACTGAGGATAATATAATGTAACGTCCAAACACTTTTTTTCAAGTAATGTTAACACTGAATGAAAGGTATACAGGCTTCAATGAAATTAGGCAGTTGAGGCCTAGTTGAATGCTATTTGTTGTTGAATGGTATTTGTGACAGTGTTGAAAGAAATGGCTGATGTTATTGTAAAGTTACTGTCTGTCATCTATGAAAAACGGTGTTCTGCACAGGTCTGTGAGTGTTAGAAATGGGCTTTCTTGAAGAGCTGTCTTTATGGAAAAGGAGGCATTGCTTGCAAACTGGTAAATTGGGAAAAAAAAAAAAAAAAAAAAAAAAGTAACATTTCTGATTTCCAATTTAGTTATTAGAAAATCCCCATCATCTCTCTTTATATTATATGAATACTCCATGGTGTCCTTGGGATGACAAGATGCCTGTACTGCTATTTAGATATGCACAAATACAACAAATCCATGGGCAGATCTTTCCCCTACTGCATTTTTTTAATGTATTTCTTTATTGCTAAACTGAAAGGAAAATAATAGTAGAAAAAATTCAATCACCTTAATCAGCACATGCAAGTCTTAAAAATCTTTTTCTTGCTCTGTAATACTGAAAAGACCTGATGGGAAATGTTACCTTCCAAATTTTGCTCTGTGTATATGCATTTCCTATTTAAACCCTCACTCAGCAAGAGAAAGAAAAACACTTCTCAGTTTCAGTGTAAGTGCCCCATGGAATTTTCTACAGGAAAAATATCACTTTAGATCTGTCAGACAATAACATTTTATTACCTCAAGGATGTTATCTGAACCTGAGGTCTAATATCTAAATGAACTGCAGTTCAGATTATTTGAGATTTAGCAGAAAGACAGAGGGATGGAAAGTTTCATAGAAAGATTCTATGGGGAGAAGTCTCATTCATTTATTGTGGATAAATATGATGAAAAGGTATTCATATACCAAGTTTTAATAACTGTATGGTTAACAGGAGGAACAGTAGACAGCTTTGAGCAGTAGCTGACATACAGAACAGGAGAGTTGGAAGAGTAATATTTCCAAGAAGATTAATTTAATTTAAAGGCAGAATGTTTTTTGGCTATTGGAAAGTTCTCTGTTGTGTTGAGCAAAAGGATAGATATACTGGCTGAAAATAAACCTGTAAAAGTGAGGTAATGCATTTACTAAAACAACAATAATTGCTATATCAGGATGGATCATATATTAAAGGCAATAAAACTCTGATTAATAGCTGTCAGGTTATTTCTTTATTTTCTCAAATATTTATTTGAGCGCAACATACTATAAATACTTTAAAGAAAATGTTTATCTTATATTTGTACATGATTGCACTCAGTAATACATGGAAGAGCAGCCACTGAAGTGGGAGGATCATAAGCCCAATGTATGTGAAGAGAGAGAGCAATAAATTTGATTCTTCTCAGCATTTTTCTGTTACAGGTTTTGAGAAACTTGTTAGATTTTAGTACCTGCAAATGTAAATGAAACCAACATAAAATACCATACATAACCTTATTACTTTAAATAACATAGAAAATATGGATTGGAAGACTCGTGTGCATGTTCTTTTTTTCTGTCTTAGACCTGAATAAAGCTGTAAAGAAGAAATTAATGCTCTAGTAAGTCACTGTCAACTCTTGCAAGTCCATTTGGGAGAAAATTTGACACTCCATTTTTTTTTTCTTGTTGTCCTTCTATCTCCTACTCTCCTTTCTGTGTATGTTTATTATTTGCCTCATTTCTGTGAAAACAAATCAGGCTCCATTAATAAAAGCAAAAACTGTTTAAGGCCATCCATCTTACTCTTTCTCCTCAAAGGTTTGCTGCCACTTGTTCTATCACAGAGGACTGCAAAACTTTTTTGCTCCACATTGTTACCCTCTAAAGATAAAATGAATAAATTGCTTAAGAAGATGTTGAAAGACTCTTAATGGTGCATTTATGATCATAACATACGTATTTGTGAGACCTAAGGATTTTTATTCATTCTATTTTTGTTCAATGTAAAATCAAGATTAACTTCTTAGATTTTCTGGACATCCTCGTTGTATAAATTTAATTTTTTACTCCTTTTCCTTGTACAACTTCTGAAATCTGACAGTAAGAACATTTTTATTTTTGTCTCAAACCTCTTTTTTATTCTTTGTCCATCTATTTTTTTTTTCCCCCTATGATGCTTCTTATAACTTTACCAATTACTTTGTGTTCCATTTCATTACGTTATTTATTTTTGCTTTTTCTTTAGGGCAGGATATGTCTACTGCTATGCATCTGCACAGTTCCTACAATGGAGCTTTGATCCTGGTTGGATTGCTTAAGTGCCATTAACATAAACGTGGTTAACAAAAATAGTAGTTTCAGCTTAGTATTTTTCATGCTAAATCAGGTTCAAAACTAGAAGAATAAAAGTTTTTTTGTAAGAAACATAAACATCCATGTTGATTTCATAAGTGAAACTGATTCTGTTTTTGAAGAGCGGAAGAAATTTAAATAATTCATCTGAGAGCAAAGTTCACTTCTGTTTCTATATTCTCAGAAGTGAATCATCAGATTAAACTAGCATGCCACAGTTTAGTGGTAAACCTCTAACACTACCAAATCTACATATGTAGATTTTGCTTTAATGTCACAGGCAACAGAATGTAATCAACTAACAAACAAAACAAGCAAACAGAAAATTCACATCCAAATAAACCAGAAAGAGGAGTTTATAGACACTCTACAGAACTGTTAGCTGTGCTATGCTTTTCAAAAGCTGGAATTTGTCCTACAGACATCTCAGAAGTTGCACATCTGTCCAAGAAGAATCATTGCACTTTATTTCTACTGTACATGTTTATCTTATATCTTATTCTTCATTACTGTTATGTACTATGCAAAATACATAAAGAAAAAAAGCAGTAATCAAACTATACATAGTGTGAGCAGGGCTTTGTGAAGGCTGCAGTACTGTACAGAAGAAAGCCTTGAACAGATCTATCTCAAATTCAGGGTAATAATACATTTATTTCCTACCCACATTGCTCATGTAATCCACCAACTATTTTAGGAACGCCTAGATTCTTAAAAATACAGAAATTAAAGTGATTTCCTGATCAACCCTTACAGAAAGACACAAGTTTAAACATGAAAGCAACTATGAATGCTTTGGAGAGAAAAAAATAGAATGTAATGTTAATAATCCCTGTAATGTTAATAAGCTAAATAACAGTTTCAAAGTTTAGTATCTTGATGCTTTACGGAGCTCCCATAAAATGGCTCTGAGCCTTCCCTTTCTAATGATTTTGCACACCCACGCAACTTGCTCTGTGGGGATGGAAGATAACAGGATTTAGATCCTTGACACACTGCAATTGATTTAACAATAAATATTGTCCATCCTAGTTTTGGGTTACTATAAGATGAAAGCAAAAATGTATATACTGATCTACTGGTTTTCTTTTAAAAAACATTCACCTGATGCTGAAGGCTAATTCTGTAAAGCTGAAACTTAAATCCCAGCAGAAACAGGTTCCCAGATATTAAAAACAAACAAACAAACAAACAAACAAAAAATCATAAAAGTATGTATAATGAAATCTTTAGGCATGTGACAAACTTTGTTTTATATATTATATGATTTCAGAACATCTGTCACACACACTCACAAACTTTCCTTAGAAGGAGAAGCAGAAGTTTAGATGATGATAAAGTTATGTTCTTACCACATTAGAAGGTTCCAATTTCTTCCTTCTAGCAAGGTCAGTGATATTATTGCCATTGTAGTTGATGCTCTCCATACAGCCTTTGAAATTTTTTTCTGCTGTTAGAACTTGGCTTCCCAGAAAAAGGCATGCCTCCAAAGGTTATCTTTGAATGTATCAGAAAATGAAAGACAGTTACTGGAGGACAAGGGCTTAGAATTTTTGCTTACTAGAAAAAGAAAGTATCAAACAAGTACTGGAAAAGTAGGAAAAAGTTAAGTTTCAAGGACATTTCCATCAGAAAGAATGGAAATGAAGAAAGAACGGAGCCCCCAGGCTGGTTGTTGAGTGAGAATTACTGCTTACCCAGCATCCGTTTGCTTCATCAAATGTCCCCCATCTGCTCACAGAAACCTCTCTAAGATGCTTTTCTGAAGAATATTTGGCAGCATGTTTCCCAGGGCTGATGCCTAGAGGAGAGGGTTACATGGAGACTTGCTGTCTATCTTGATGGCAAACCCCTCCTAAGTAGGAATCCAGAGCTGGTGACTCACTTTGTAGTCTTGTATAGGTCTGGGGCAAGACAACATTATGGCAGTGGGGAGATATTCATGGTCAGGCTGGACAGGCCTCTGAGGTCTCTGACCTCTGTGGGTGTCCCTGTTCATTACTGGGGAACTGGACTCAATGGTCTGTAAGAGTCCCTTCCAACTCAAAAAAAAATTCTATGATTCTATGATTCTATGAATATTCCTGGTTTTATTACAAGTACAAATACTGATAAAGCCTACATTCAAATTGTTTATTCCTTGCTTTTGGAGAAGCTAAAACACTAGCACTAAGAGTTTTAATCAACGTAGATAATAGCTTGTCAGTTGTTATGCACAGTGGTACGTGCACCCAGTTTGAAATTTCAGTGCCATTAATGTTTTTAATTTTTTAAGTGATATGACACAGTACATGCAATCAACAATAATGAACATACCATGGTTCAGGACCCCTGATCTCTCAGCTAGTAATTTAAAATATTTTCACGTGTAGAGACAAGACAAGTATTATGTCCTAAATGGAGTCTAGGTCCCCAGCACTATTTCTCTCTCTATTTGATCCCTAAAAACAACTGTTTTCTTGCCAAAGATTTTGCATCGTTAAATCTCCTTTCTGAAACAATGAATATCGTGTAGTTGCAGGCCACTTTTTCAAACCTGTGGACATTCCCTTTGCTTCTACTTCTTTAAGCAACCTGCAGTTGCAATACACTTTTGCAGTACAGTCTTGAACCTCTTTATTCCTTGTTTTTCAGTCACCATGGGCTGTGTCTGTGCTGTCTTTGTAACCAGGACCAGGGAATGACCTCTTTTCTCCCAGTCAGTTTTCTCAACACATCTACTGGTGTGGATGAAGCAAGCAAAGGCAACAAGAAAAGCAAATACAATTATACTAGCAAGCAGGAGTATCATTTATTATAGATGATAATCACATGTTGGTTTGTCACTAGGTGTGTTTAATCAACAACTTTCTTTTTGAAATAAGAGTGAAGATAAAAGAAAAGTTCAAATAGGATTCCTACATGTCTTGTTTTCATTAAAGATTAGATCTGCTACAACACGATGAACTGAGGATAATATAATGTAACGTCCAAACACTTTTTTTCAAGTAATGTTAACACTGAATGAAAGGTATACAGGCTTCAATGAAATTAGGCAGTTGAGGCCTAGTTGAATGCTATTTGTTGTTGAATGGTATTTGTGACAGTGTTGAAAGAAATGGCTGATGTTATTGTAAAGTTACTGTCTGTCATCTATGAAAAACGGTGTTCTGCACAGGTCTGTGAGTGTTAGAAATGGGCTTTCTTGAAGAGCTGTCTTTATGGAAAAGGAGGCATTGCTTGCAAACTGGTAAATTGGGAAAAAAAAAAAAAAAAAAAAAAAGTAACATTTCTGATTTCCAATTTAGTTATTAGAAAATCCCCATCATCTCTCTTTATATTATATGAATACTCCATGGTGTCCTTGGGATGACAAGATGCCTGTACTGCTATTTAGATATGCACAAATACAACAAATCCATGGGCAGATCTTTCCCCTACTGCATTTTTTTAATGTATTTCTTTATTGCTAAACTGAAAGGAAAATAATAGTAGAAAAAATTCAATCACCTTAATCAGCACATGCAAGTCTTAAAAATCTTTTTCTTGCTCTGTAATACTGAAAAGACCTGATGGGAAATGTTACCTTCCAAATTTTGCTCTGTGTATATGCATTTCCTATTTAAACCCTCACTCAGCAAGAGAAAGAAAAACACTTCTCAGTTTCAGTGTAAGTGCCCCATGGAATTTTCTACAGGAAAAATATCACTTTAGATCTGTCAGACAATAACATTTTATTACCTCAAGGATGTTATCTGAACCTGAGGTCTAATATCTAAATGAACTGCAGTTCAGATTATTTGAGATTTAGCAGAAAGACAGAGGGATGGAAAGTTTCATAGAAAGATTCTATGGGGAGAAGTCTCATTCATTTATTGTGGATAAATATGATGAAAAGGTATTCATATACCAAGTTTTAATAACTGTATGGTTAACAGGAGGAACAGTAGACAGCTTTGAGCAGTAGCTGACATACAGAACAGGAGAGTTGGAAGAGTAATATTTCCAAGAAGATTAATTTAATTTAAAGGCAGAATGTTTTTTGGCTATTGGAAAGTTCTCTGTTGTGTTGAGCAAAAGGATAGATATACTGGCTGAAAATAAACCTGTAAAAGTGAGGTAATGCATTTACTAAAACAACAATAATTGCTATATCAGGATGGATCATATATTAAAGGCAATAAAACTCTGATTAATAGCTGTCAGGTTATTTCTTTATTTTCTCAAATATTTATTTGAGCGCAACATACTATAAATACTTTAAAGAAAATGTTTATCTTATATTTGTACATGATTGCACTCAGTAATACATGGAAGAGCAGCCACTGAAGTGGGAGGATCATAAGCCCAATGTATGTGAAGAGAGAGAGCAATAAATTTGATTCTTCTCAGCATTTTTCTGTTACAGGTTTTGAGAAACTTGTTAGATTTTAGTACCTGCAAATGTAAATGAAACCAACATAAAATACCATACATAACCTTATTACTTTAAATAACATAGAAAATATGGATTGGAAGACTCGTGTGCATGTTCTTTTTTTCTGTCTTAGACCTGAATAAAGCTGTAAAGAAGAAATTAATGCTCTAGTAAGTCACTGTCAACTCTTGCAAGTCCATTTGGGAGAAAATTTGACACTCCATTTTTTTTTTCTTGTTGTCCTTCTATCTCCTACTCTCCTTTCTGTGTATGTTTATTATTTGCCTCATTTCTGTGAAAACAAATCAGGCTCCATTAATAAAAGCAAAAACTGTTTAAGGCCATCCATCTTACTCTTTCTCCTCAAAGGTTTGCTGCCACTTGTTCTATCACAGAGGACTGCAAAACTTTTTTGCTCCACATTGTTACCCTCTAAAGATAAAATGAATAAATTGCTTAAGAAGATGTTGAAAGACTCTTAATGGTGCATTTATGATCATAACATACGTATTTGTGAGACCTAAGGATTTTTATTCATTCTATTTTTGTTCAATGTAAAATCAAGATTAACTTCTTAGATTTTCTGGACATCCTCGTTGTATAAATTTAATTTTTTACTCCTTTTCCTTGTACAACTTCTGAAATCTGACAGTAAGAACATTTTTATTTTTGTCTCAAACCTCTTTTTTATTCTTTGTCCATCTATTTTTTTTTTCCCCCTATGATGCTTCTTATAACTTTACCAATTACTTTGTGTTCCATTTCATTACGTTATTTATTTTTGCTTTTTCTTTAGGGCAGGATATGTCTACTGCTATGCATCTGCACAGTTCCTACAATGGAGCTTTGATCCTGGTTGGATTGCTTAAGTGCCATTAACATAAACGTGGTTAACAAAAATAGTAGTTTCAGCTTAGTATTTTTCATGCTAAATCAGGTTCAAAACTAGAAGAATAAAAGTTTTTTTGTAAGAAACATAAACATCCATGTTGATTTCATAAGTGAAACTGATTCTGTTTTTGAAGAGCGGAAGAAATTTAAATAATTCATCTGAGAGCAAAGTTCACTTCTGTTTCTATATTCTCAGAAGTGAATCATCAGATTAAACTAGCATGCCACAGTTTAGTGGTAAACCTCTAACACTACCAAATCTACATATGTAGATTTTGCTTTAATGTCACAGGCAACAGAATGTAATCAACTAACAAACAAAACAAGCAAACAGAAAATTCACATCCAAATAAACCAGAAAGAGGAGTTTATAGACACTCTACAGAACTGTTAGCTGTGCTATGCTTTTCAAAAGCTGGAATTTGTCCTACAGACATCTCAGAAGTTGCACATCTGTCCAAGAAGAATCATTGCACTTTATTTCTACTGTACATGTTTATCTTATATCTTATTCTTCATTACTGTTATGTACTATGCAAAATACATAAAGAAAAAAAGCAGTAATCAAACTATACATAGTGTGAGCAGGGCTTTGTGAAGGCTGCAGTACTGTACAGAAGAAAGCCTTGAACAGATCTATCTCAAATTCAGGGTAATAATACATTTATTTCCTACCCACATTGCTCATGTAATCCACCAACTATTTTAGGAACGCCTAGATTCTTAAAAATACAGAAATTAAAGTGATTTCCTGATCAACCCTTACAGAAAGACACAAGTTTAAACATGAAAGCAACTATGAATGCTTTGGAGAGAAAAAAATAGAATGTAATGTTAATAATCCCTGTAATGTTAATAAGCTAAATAACAGTTTCAAAGTTTAGTATCTTGATGCTTTACGGAGCTCCCATAAAATGGCTCTGAGCCTTCCCTTTCTAATGATTTTGCACACCCACGCAACTTGCTCTGTGGGGATGGAAGATAACAGGATTTAGATCCTTGACACACTGCAATTGATTTAACAATAAATATTGTCCATCCTAGTTTTGGGTTACTATAAGATGAAAGCAAAAATGTATATACTGATCTACTGGTTTTCTTTTAAAAAACATTCACCTGATGCTGAAGGCTAATTCTGTAAAGCTGAAACTTAAATCCCAGCAGAAACAGGTTCCCAGATATTAAAAACAAACAAACAAACAAACAAACAAAAAATCATAAAAGTATGTATAATGAAATCTTTAGGCATGTGACAAACTTTGTTTTATATATTATATGATTTCAGAACATCTGTCACACACACTCACAAACTTTCCTTAGAAGGAGAAGCAGAAGTTTAGATGATGATAAAGTTATGTTCTTACCACATTAGAAGGTTCCAATTTCTTCCTTCTAGCAAGGTCAGTGATATTATTGCCATTGTAGTTGATGCTCTCCATACAGCCTTTGAAATTTTTTTCTGCTGTTAGAACTTGGCTTCCCAGAAAAAGGCATGCCTCCAAAGGTTATCTTTGAATGTATCAGAAAATGAAAGACAGTTACTGGAGGACAAGGGCTTAGAATTTTTGCTTACTAGAAAAAGAAAGTATCAAACAAGTACTGGAAAAGTAGGAAAAAGTTAAGTTTCAAGGACATTTCCATCAGAAAGAATGGAAATGAAGAAAGAACGGAGCCCCCAGGCTGGTTGTTGAGTGAGAATTACTGCTTACCCAGCATCCGTTTGCTTCATCAAATGTCCCCCATCTGCTCACAGAAACCTCTCTAAGATGCTTTTCTGAAGAATATTTGGCAGCATGTTTCCCAGGGCTGATGCCTAGAGGAGAGGGTTACATGGAGACTTGCTGTCTATCTTGATGGCAAACCCCTCCTAAGTAGGAATCCAGAGCTGGTGACTCACTTTGTAGTCTTGTATAGGTCTGGGGCAAGACAACATTATGGCAGTGGGGAGATATTCATGGTCAGGCTGGACAGGCCTCTGAGGTCTCTGACCTCTGTGGGTGTCCCTGTTCATTACTGGGGAACTGGACTCAATGGTCTGTAAGAGTCCCTTCCAACTCAAAAAAAAATTCTATGATTCTATGATTCTATGAATATTCCTGGTTTTATTACAAGTACAAATACTGATAAAGCCTACATTCAAATTGTTTATTCCTTGCTTTTGGAGAAGCTAAAACACTAGCACTAAGAGTTTTAATCAACGTAGATAATAGCTTGTCAGTTGTTATGCACAGTGGTACGTGCACCCAGTTTGAAATTTCAGTGCCATTAATGTTTTTAATTTTTTAAGTGATATGACACAGTACATGCAATCAACAATAATGAACATACCATGGTTCAGGACCCCTGATCTCTCAGCTAGTAATTTAAAATATTTTCACGTGTAGAGACAAGACAAGTATTATGTCCTAAATGGAGTCTAGGTCCCCAGCACTATTTCTCTCTCTATTTGATCCCTAAAAACAACTGTTTTCTTGCCAAAGATTTTGCATCGTTAAATCTCCTTTCTGAAACAATGAATATTGTGTAGTTGCAGGCCACTTTTTCAAACCTGTGGACATTCCCTTTGCTTCTACTTCTTTAAGCAACCTGCAGTTGCAATACACTTTTGCAGTACAGTCTTGAACCTCTTTATTCCTTGTTTTTCAGTCACCATGGGCTGTGTCTGTGCTGTCTTTGTAACCAGGACCAGGGAATGACCTCTTTTCTCCCAGTCAGTTTTCTCAACACATCTACTGGTGTGGATGAAGCAAGCAAAGGCAACAAGAAAAGCAAATACAATTATACTAGCAAGCAGGAGTATCATTTATTATAGATGATAATCACATGTTGGTTTGTCACTAGGTGTGTTTAATCAACAACTTTCTTTTTGAAATAAGAGTGAAGATAAAAGAAAAGTTCAAATAGGATTCCTACATGTCTTGTTTTCATTAAAGATTAGATCTGCTACAACACGATGAACTGAGGATAATATAATGTAACGTCCAAACACTTTTTTTCAAGTAATGTTAACACTGAATGAAAGGTATACAGGCTTCAATGAAATTAGGCAGTTGAGGCCTAGTTGAATGCTATTTGTTGTTGAATGGTATTTGTGACAGTGTTGAAAGAAATGGCTGATGTTATTGTAAAGTTACTGTCTGTCATCTATGAAAAACGGTGTTCTGCACAGGTCTGTGAGTGTTAGAAATGGGCTTTCTTGAAGAGCTGTCTTTATGGAAAAGGAGGCATTGCTTGCAAACTGGTAAATTGGGAAAAAAAAAAAAAAAAAAAAAAAGTAACATTTCTGATTTCCAATTTAGTTATTAGAAAATCCCCATCATCTCTCTTTATATTATATGAATACTCCATGGTGTCCTTGGGATGACAAGATGCCTGTACTGCTATTTAGATATGCACAAATACAACAAATCCATGGGCAGATCTTTCCCCTACTGCATTTTTTTAATGTATTTCTTTATTGCTAAACTGAAAGGAAAATAATAGTAGAAAAAATTCAATCACCTTAATCAGCACATGCAAGTCTTAAAAATCTTTTTCTTGCTCTGTAATACTGAAAAGACCTGATGGGAAATGTTACCTTCCAAATTTTGCTCTGTGTATATGCATTTCCTATTTAAACCCTCACTCAGCAAGAGAAAGAAAAACACTTCTCAGTTTCAGTGTAAGTGCCCCATGGAATTTTCTACAGGAAAAATATCACTTTAGATCTGTCAGACAATAACATTTTATTACCTCAAGGATGTTATCTGAACCTGAGGTCTAATATCTAAATGAACTGCAGTTCAGATTATTTGAGATTTAGCAGAAAGACAGAGGGATGGAAAGTTTCATAGAAAGATTCTATGGGGAGAAGTCTCATTCATTTATTGTGGATAAATATGATGAAAAGGTATTCATATACCAAGTTTTAATAACTGTATGGTTAACAGGAGGAACAGTAGACAGCTTTGAGCAGTAGCTGACATACAGAACAGGAGAGTTGGAAGAGTAATATTTCCAAGAAGATTAATTTAATTTAAAGGCAGAATGTTTTTTGGCTATTGGAAAGTTCTCTGTTGTGTTGAGCAAAAGGATAGATATACTGGCTGAAAATAAACCTGTAAAAGTGAGGTAATGCATTTACTAAAACAACAATAATTGCTATATCAGGATGGATCATATATTAAAGGCAATAAAACTCTGATTAATAGCTGTCAGGTTATTTCTTTATTTTCTCAAATATTTATTTGAGCGCAACATACTATAAATACTTTAAAGAAAATGTTTATCTTATATTTGTACATGATTGCACTCAGTAATACATGGAAGAGCAGCCACTGAAGTGGGAGGATCATAAGCCCAATGTATGTGAAGAGAGAGAGCAATAAATTTGATTCTTCTCAGCATTTTTCTGTTACAGGTTTTGAGAAACTTGTTAGATTTTAGTACCTGCAAATGTAAATGAAACCAACATAAAATACCATACATAACCTTATTACTTTAAATAACATAGAAAATATGGATTGGAAGACTCGTGTGCATGTTCTTTTTTTCTGTCTTAGACCTGAATAAAGCTGTAAAGAAGAAATTAATGCTCTAGTAAGTCACTGTCAACTCTTGCAAGTCCATTTGGGAGAAAATTTGACACTCCATTTTTTTTTTCTTGTTGTCCTTCTATCTCCTACTCTCCTTTCTGTGTATGTTTATTATTTGCCTCATTTCTGTGAAAACAAATCAGGCTCCATTAATAAAAGCAAAAACTGTTTAAGGCCATCCATCTTACTCTTTCTCCTCAAAGGTTTGCTGCCACTTGTTCTATCACAGAGGACTGCAAAACTTTTTTGCTCCACATTGTTACCCTCTAAAGATAAAATGAATAAATTGCTTAAGAAGATGTTGAAAGACTCTTAATGGTGCATTTATGATCATAACATACGTATTTGTGAGACCTAAGGATTTTTATTCATTCTATTTTTGTTCAATGTAAAATCAAGATTAACTTCTTAGATTTTCTGGACATCCTCGTTGTATAAATTTAATTTTTTACTCCTTTTCCTTGTACAACTTCTGAAATCTGACAGTAAGAACATTTTTATTTTTGTCTCAAACCTCTTTTTTATTCTTTGTCCATCTATTTTTTTTTTCCCCCTATGATGCTTCTTATAACTTTACCAATTACTTTGTGTTCCATTTCATTACGTTATTTATTTTTGCTTTTTCTTTAGGGCAGGATATGTCTACTGCTATGCATCTGCACAGTTCCTACAATGGAGCTTTGATCCTGGTTGGATTGCTTAAGTGCCATTAACATAAACGTGGTTAACAAAAATAGTAGTTTCAGCTTAGTATTTTTCATGCTAAATCAGGTTCAAAACTAGAAGAATAAAAGTTTTTTTGTAAGAAACATAAACATCCATGTTGATTTCATAAGTGAAACTGATTCTGTTTTTGAAGAGCGGAAGAAATTTAAATAATTCATCTGAGAGCAAAGTTCACTTCTGTTTCTATATTCTCAGAAGTGAATCATCAGATTAAACTAGCATGCCACAGTTTAGTGGTAAACCTCTAACACTACCAAATCTACATATGTAGATTTTGCTTTAATGTCACAGGCAACAGAATGTAATCAACTAACAAACAAAA